>NC_056725.1:1225174846-1225474846 GCF_019279795.1 Protopterus annectens
TGGAGACTGATTCGAAGAAGTTAATCAGGTTCGGGAGACAAGATCGGCCCTTCACGAACCCAAACTGGGTGGGCTCCAGTGTTTGAAGGTTGCCAATGTCTTTGTTTATAAGTTCCATGGTAATATGTTCCATGGCCTTGCAGATCAGGCTTGTCAGACTGATGGGGCAGTAGTTCCCGGGATCCAAGGTGGATCCCCACTTATGGAGTGTGGTAACTGTAGCTGTGCGCAACTCAGTGGGCACGCAGCCAGAGATGAGGCTGTGATTAAACATGACACTTAGGTGAAGTGCCAGTTCACAGCCCGAGATGTCATCTGGTCCCATGGATGCTGTATTCTTAGCTTTGGAGAGTGTGTTTTTTACCCATGTGGCCGTTATTACCGGAATTTGGCAATCTTCGTTATTGAGATGGACCATTTAAGGGGTAAGGGGGGTGAAGTTGGCACTGAATTGATGTGCCAGGATACTGGTAATATCCTTGGGATCAGTATATTTAATGCCATTCAGTTGCAGCTCAGAGCAGATCTGAACATTGCCATGTAGATTCTTGACATAGTTATAGAATGTCTTGTGGTTGTCTTTGGAATATTTGGCAATTTTATTTTCGTAACTAGCTTTGGAGGATTTTATGAGGGATCTCAGCTTTTTACTGAGGCTGGTAAGGGAGTTTTTTGCATCCTGGGATTTTCCTCTTTTCTGCAACAGTTTCTTCCATTTGTTGTAAAGTTTGTTTATGGCAAGGGACCACCAGATTGGCTTCCTTTTTTTGGAGGAGTGCATCTTGGTTCTATTTGGGGTGGCACAATTCATGCAGGAGTGGATGTACTCGTACATTGCCTTAGTGTAGGATTCAGCAGTCGAACTTTCAGCTCCCATCTGCATGGGTGTCATGAAGTTTGTCACTTCTGACTTGAGTAGCATGAAGTTGGATTTGGAGAAGTTTTTTATGGAGGTTTCCTTACTGGGGGGTGGGGGTGTGTGGATGTTAAGGGTGATTAACTTATAGTCAGACCTGACCAATGAGGGAGTGACCATAGGTGTGGAGCATCAATTTCCCATGTTGGTAATGACCAGGTCTAGTATATTGGAGCCCCTGGTGGGACTATGGATTAGTTGATCCAGGACGTTGGAATTAATGAATTCCAAGAACTATTGGGCAAAGGTGTTGGTACACGAGTAGTTTTCCCAGTTAATGGCAGGGTAGTTGAAATCACCCGTATTAAGGTGTTTGGTTTTATCTTAATATTTTCCAGTATGTTTAGAAAGTTGTAGTGAGAATCTTTCCTTTATAGCAATGTGGTGTACTTTCATCTGGTCCCTTCCTGTTTTCTAATATGTTCTTTCGTCTTTTTTGCCTCAATAATACTCACTATATATATATATATATATATATATATATATATATATATATATATATATATATATATATATATATGGGTCTACTTCTTTTGACCTAACTTTCATTTGCCTGACACTCATTTGCTTGACCCCATTTGACTGAAATTTCATTTGCCTGACACTTCATTTGCCCGACACTTCATTTGACTGACAAGTATTATTAGCAAGAAAATGGAATATTCCCCCTTCTCCACTGTAGTGCGACCCTGGAGTTAGAATATATAGTTAGGGGGGTTGTGGGGGGCACAACCCCCCACAACAGAGGGTGTGGGGGGCGAAGTCCCCCACTTACTTTTCTTTTACTAAGCAGTATTACATCAAAAGTTAACAATATCATATGAAATGAAGTGGGGGGCTTCACCCCCCACACCCCCCCTAACATCGAGGCTATCAGATCACGACCTCCAGAGGGTAGTGAGTAGACTTTTGAAGTCCGAGGCACTGGCCCAAATGCTCCAGAGTCCGACTCATCAGTCGATACCTCAGCTTGTTCCAATTAATATTCCTCCTCCGACTCCTTTGAGCTCGGGCCGGGCGCTCGAACCGAGACTGTGGTAGCGCCAGAGCCGATACATTTGTCTTCGGCTCCGTCGGCTCCGATTTCTTCCTTTGAAGAATCTCGGCCGGGCTTCCTCGTCGGCTCCGAGGGGTGAGTGGCATTGGACCCTTGTCCGACCCCTCCCTCTCGGTGCTTGGCGCTGGTGAGTTCGGCTCCGACATCGGCCTCAGAGCCGTCTCTGTCGGTGCCGAGGGAGGTTCTCAGCTTCGGGCGGGGACCTCTGGCTCTGCCTGACAGGGGTGCATTCGAGGTCATGCGGAGTGTGTTGGAACCTTGTTCGACTCCACAGTCGGCTCCGTCCGCCCTCCCACTTCGGTGCCTTTGGTTATGTCGACTCACTCCCTCATTCCAGACCGCAGAGAGCAAGCTCCTCAAGAATCCCCTGTGGGGATCTCATCCTCTTCGAGGCCTCTCTTGAATTGGCAGGGAGCCCCTAGGAAGAGAAAGTGTAAGAGGAAGCACTTAGACTCACCTGAGTCTGTCACCTCTGACACAGATTTAGAGGATTCGAGGGTTCCCCGTTCCCCTTCTGAAGATGTCTCTTTCGCAGACATTCTAGAGATCCTGAAACAGAGGGAAATTGGCCAGCCCTTAACCCTTCGGAGGATGAATCTGTGTATCTTGAGGCGTTTGGCTCGCCCTTCCACCTCCTGGGTGTCCCCCTTTGATCCCCTCATGCAGGTGGTTGCAAAGAAAGGCCTGGACGGCTCCTGATTCAGTGGACCCTACCCCAGGAGACCCTCCAAATTTATAACAGCACCAACTGACAAGCAATTTCTCACAAAAGGTGTTTCTGTGGATGCTATGGTGGTAGCTGCTGCCACCAAGAAGGAACTAGCTGATCCTTCGGTGCCTGTCCATCCACCTAACAAGGAATCCAGGTCTATGGACAGGTACGGAAGCGGATGTTCTCGTCAGCGACCTTTGCAATGCGCTCGCTGAACTACCTATGCCATTTTACTCGTCTTCAAAGGGACTTGATCAAGGAAGCGAGTGATATGTTGAAGGATCCTACAGCTGCGGGTTTTCAGGACAAGATGAACACTCAGCTGGCTACCATGAACTCCATAGCTAACTCCTCCATGCGCCTCCTTTCTTATGCGGCTGATGGAGCGAGCAGGGCCGCAGGGACAGGTGTGGCCTTACGCAGGCACGCCTGGATGCGGTTATGCAACTTTGCGGACCCCTTTAAAACGCCTTTCACTAATTCCCGCTTGATGGATCATCTCTTTTGGTCCTCAAGTGAAGGAAACCTTGACTAGGTGCGAGACAGATGGCAAGACTCTTTCTGCCGTCGGAGTCCGTTTTTCTACTCCTTCTAGGCCTTACCCCAAAGGCCAGAAAAGTGGGAAAATGTGGTTCCGTAAACAATCTCAAGGGACTTCGCCTGACGACAAAGTCGGTTCCCCACCAGAGGCAGAGGGGGGAACAACAATGGTAGACGTCGCCCTAGAGGCAGGGGGGGTCCACAGAACCAGGGCAATCGTGAAGTCTTCTCTGATAAGCCCTTTCAGCATCCCTGAGGTGTTGCCCGACTGCCTACCTCGGAGGCAGGCGGGGGAAGATTGTCACTGTACCCAAAAGCCTGGCTATCCCTGACTCAAGACAAATGGGTACAGTCCATCATTTCCGAGGGTTATTCCATTCCCTTCCTTCGCATTCCAAACCAATCAAAAAAATCCCTTCCAGATGTTCCACCCGCTCAAAGGGATCTTGCAGCTTTGGAAATTTCAAAGCTGCTTGCAAAAAGAGCAATTCAGCCAGTTCCAGCAGACCAGCAAGGATCCGGAATCTACTCCAGGTTCTTTTTAGTTCCAAAGAAAACAGGGACTGGAGACCAATTTTGGATCTCAGTATCTTGAACAAGTCAGTCAAGAAAACAAGATTTCAGATGGTCACGCTGCAGTCCATCCTTCCCCTTTTGGGAAAGGGAAGCTGGATGTGCTCTATAGATCTTCAGGATGCGTACTATCACATAAAATGAAAAGACGCTCCAGAAGATTCCTCCGCTTCAGGCTGGGAACCAGTCATTTTCAATTCAGGGCCCTGCCCTTTGGTCTCACCACTGCCCCCCCGGGTGTTTACCAAATGCATGGCAGTGGTAGCTTCTCACCTGAGACGACAAGGATTCCAGGTGTTTCCATATTTGGACGACTGGCTCCTCACAGCTCCCACCAAGCATCTTCTTCTAATGGCCAGGGACTACACCTTTCGCACTTGTCGAAATTTAGGCATTTCAATAAATTTCGAAAAGTCTGTTTTGTCGCCTTGTCGTACTATTACATTCATAGGCAAATCTAGACACAGTCAACATGTCTGAGACTAACAGATCAGAGAATAACAGATATACACAAAATAGTCTCGCTCCTCTTCAGCAGCAACAGAATCAAAGCCAGGCTAGTTCTGAAAGTGTTGGGGATTATGGCGGCTGCCATACCTCTGCTTCCATTAGCCAGATTCCACATGAGAATCCTTCAATGGATGCTCTTCACGCAATGGTCGTACCAGCAACTTCCAATGTCTCACACCATTATGATCACGCAAACATGCAGAAATCATCTTCTGTGGTAGATGTCTTCCCCTCAGCTCTTATTGGGAAGACCCTTTGTTCCTTCCTCCGGTTGCTACTCTGACAACGGACGCCTCCCTGATCGGGTGGGGGCATTATCAGGGCAGAACTGTCCAGGGCACATGGCAACCAGACGAATGCCACTTGCACATAAATGTTCTAGAGATGAGAGCAGTGCTTTTAGCGTTGCAAGCCCTTCAAGACTCTCTTCCCTTGGGAACGATAGCAATCCAGACGGACAATATGTCTGTAGTGTGGTATATCAACAAACAAGGCGGAACCAGGTCCTACCCCCCTGTGTCGAGAAGCACTCAGACTGTGGCAATGGGCGATTTCTTCTCAGCGGTTTCTGATAGCAACGCACATCCCCGGGAAGTCCAATCAAATTGCGGACAAGTTGAGCAGAGCTATCCTCATGCCTCACGAGTGGTCTCTGAAAGACTCTGTGGTGAGAGAAATTTTTCTCAAGTGGGGTCAGCCTTGCTGCGATCTTTTTGCTACTCCCCAAAACAGCAAGTGCAGAGATTATTTCACCCTATTCCCGCTACCAGGCCAGCCCAGCAGAGACGCTCTAGTCCAAGTTTGGCCCGGGGAATTCTGTATGCATTTCCTCCTTCCCACTAATCTCTCAAGTGATACAGAAAGCTATCGCTCAGAAGGCCTGCTTGATCCTCATTGCTCCTTACTGGCCTCGACAGGTTTGGTTCCCCTTTCTACATCATTTTCTGTTGGAGCAACCTTGGCATCTGGACCTAGTTCCAGATCTTTTGATCCATCAGTCGGGTCAGTTTCATCGCTCCCTTCCCTCTCTGAACCTCACTGCTTGGTTCCTCCTATTCCAACCTTAGCCAGGCTTCCTCAAATATCTCACTCTGTTCGAGATATTTTGATAGCTTCCCATAAATCTTCCACTCGAAAGATTTATTTGAGTAAGTGGAAACGTTTCGCCTATTGGGCTCAAGGAAGGGACATAGATCCTTTCACTGCTTCCATCCAAATGGTCCTTGATTTTCTAGCTGAACTCTTCCATGCAGGTTCATCTCCTTCTACTCTTAAAGTTCAATTGGCAGCTATTTCTAACTTTCATGTGGGCATTTCAGAGTCTGCCATAATGTCCCACAAGCTTTGCAAAGCTTTTTTGAAGGGAGTTTTTCTACTCAGACCTCCTATAAGAAATCCTCCTCCTCCTTGGGACCTAAATTTAGTTCTTAGTTCTTTGATTCTTTCCATTTTCGAACCTGCAGCCTCCTGTTCTTTAAAATTGCTATCATGGAAGACACTCTTTCTGGTAGCTATTACTTCAGCTAGAAGAGTTTCAGAACTTCATGCACTCAGCTGTCGACCTCCTTATCTGTTGTTCCATAAGGACAGGGTATCTTTACGAACCAACCCGTCCTTTTTACCTAAGATAGCCTCGGCGTCTAACCTGAATCAAAGCATTGACCTCCCTGTGTTTTTTCCAGAATATTCTAACAGGTCTGAACAAAAATTGCATTGGCTAGATGTTCATCGTCAGTTAAGGTACTATTTGGATAGAACCAAACAATTTAGAAAATCTGACCAGCTGTTTGTCTCTTATGCAGAAGGAAGAAAGGGACTTTCAGTTTCAAAGGTATCATTATCTAGATGGCTAACATCTCTGATTTCCCTTGTTTATGAAATTAGACACCAAAAGCTGCCTAACAAACCTAAAGCCCATTCCACCAGAGCTTTGGCTACTTCTATAGCCTTCCAAGACAGACTGCCTATTGACACCATTTGTGCAGCGGCTACTTGGGCTACTCCTCACACTTTCATTTCTCATTATAAGTTGGATTTAGCTTCTAGGCATAGAGCTAACTTTGGTTCCACTGTTCTCAGGAGTCTGTTCCATTAGGCCACCCGGGACAAGGTGCTAGGGACGCGGTCCCATCCAGCAAGAATGAAGGCGAGATAGACAACTTAACATATAGAAGTTATGTTCTTACCATAACGTTCCATGTTAGTTGTCTTCTTCTCACCTTCTTTCTTGCGTCCCACCCTCCTTCCCCCTGGCCTGGACAGACCTAGAGGAGTTGGATTGTGACCTCTCTTTCTACCACCTCTTTACTTTAGGTATATGCTGCTGTGCATATTTTCCTGGATCAGGATGTAGGTCACCCTTCTCTTCTCCCTGGTTTATAGAGGTGGACTTTGTTTATAATTATTCTATTGCTATTATAAGCTGGGCCTAGCTTACAAACGAGATCTGAGGTAACTCACGCCTAGCATTGTGGGATATAGGGGGAGCCTCGAGCCGGTGGAACCAACTCTCGAGCTTTTAGAGTGGCCGAGTCGGAGCCGAGGTCGGCTCCGAACCCATCCAGCAAGAAAGAAGGCGAGAAGAAGACAACTAACATGGAACGTTATGGTAAGAACATAACTTCTATTTTTTTTCCACATGTTTATCCTGTTTACCTGCTGTCAGTATGCTACTCTGCTCACCACCTTTAATTTTCTGGTCTTTTTTTCTTTTCACCAGACAGTTAGGGCTGGAAAAAGTGTTTGGAGCAGGGATTTGTTGTAATGGCAGCATAATAAAAATAAAACTTTTGCCATTTTTGTTATAAGTGCTACACATATACTACAAAAAGGAGGAATTCAAGTGCAAGGGGAAGCTGGGAGAAACTGCTTTAAAGTGTGACACTACCCATCAGTGAAGGGAAAAGTTGTACACCACCATTAAGAGGCCTGCAATGTACCCCTTCTACCTCTTTACTAATATGAATATTTTAGGTAATTGCAGTAGCTGCCCTTTTTTAATCCTGTTTTACAAAGTTTAAATTAAGAACACTGCCACAGTCAAGACTGCATATACGGAGGGCATACATTACTTACTTGTGTTTTAGTGATGTAATTGCATGTGGGCTACCTTCATGTTTAAACATCCTTGAGCACCCAGTGATACATCAGAGCAATTGTACTGCTCCCACTTTGCACACTTTGCCTTCTAACTAGTTTACATTGGTGTACCTTTACTTTTAGTTTCTGTCTTTTAACAGCTGCAACAAAACTGTACCTTAGGCCATTTGTTTTACCTTTGTTGTGCTGGGTATGCAGAAGCACTGGGGTTGAGAAGACCCAGACTGAGTGTCTCTCACCATAGTGGGAGACATGGCACACATTGCTCTCTTTCCACCCCCCCCCCAATTCCCCAGCCAACCCCCCCCCACACACCTTCACATTTAATCCCACTGCTTTCCTTCCACTTTTTAATGACATCACAAACCTGCCTAATGACACAGCTGCATATCAGTACAATTTCCACACATTCACCCACCCTCTAACATCCATCACAGTACTATTAATATTTTCTTCCCTAGTCACTCATTCTCTGTACTCTAACACAGCTTCCACCACAGTACTTCTGACATTGTCTTTCCCACCCTTAAATATACTCTCGTCTTTCCCTTTGCACTACTTCACTCCCTTCCCTTCTCTTTTGATCTAAAAATGCCCCTCCTCCTTACCAACCCACCTATCAGCTCACTTATACAGCCTTATTTCATCGGCTTCATTTTCCCTCTTGACTTCTCACCACTCTTCCCCCTTCTTCTCTTTGATTCTCAACTCTATCTGTTTCATTTTTAACTAACTTACTCACTGCTGTTTTGGATTCTTAGCTGTTTCTGTCTCACTTATCCAACACACTGACTACTCTTATCACTTAACTTTTCCTGACATCACTCCCAACTCTTAAAGATCTTTGTGTTTAACTATAAGTTCATTGTCTCTACTTCTCACTACAAGTATGCTGTTCACTAGCTTAAATACTCTACTTTTGTACTTTCTCTCCACACAAATTATCAGATTACTCTTACACCCAGAAATTCCTCACCTACCATAAGCCTCCATTTAAACCGTTCTCCCCAAAATTCTTCACCAAAAATTGCTCCACATCTGTTTAGCAGCTCACCTACTCTTTACTTTAAATACAACATTTTTACCTCTCCTCACTACCACGCCAGAACAAATAAAAAAAATAAAATGTTACCATTATAAAACCAGTTAATTCCCTCCAACATTCTTCAAGAATTAAATTATGTAGTGGCATACTCCCTAATCTAAAAACACAAAATAGCCAACCAGACCTCTGTAGCTCGAGCAGGAAAAGAACAAGGACACTGCGCTGCACAATGACAGTAAAATTCAAGTAATCCACGCACCAGCCAGTAGATAACACAGGTTTATTTTAACCACACGAAACACAGGTTAAGCGCTTTCATCCACATATAGCAGACTTCCTCAGAACCAATTAATGCCCATTACTAAATGATATATATAGCAGATTTGGCGCCAAAAAAATCAATCAACATACATTCCATAAATGACTTCCTTAAAATTCATTACTTGAATTTTACTGTCATTGTGCAGCGCAGTGTCCTTGTTCTTTTCCTGCTCGAGCTACAGAGGTCTGGTTGGCTATTTTGTGTTTTTGGTGTTTTGGATACTCCCTAATCTAGGTTCCCTTCCATTTCTACCCCTCCAATCACCCACATCCCGTCTAGTCAACTCTAATAACTCCAAACAACTATACTTTTACTTCAATAAATATACACAGCATCTGTAATAAAATAACTGAACTGGATGCCTGGATCTCTCATGATGCACCAGTATTGTTGTTACTGAGACGTGTCTAAAACCTCATATAAAAGCCTCAGAAATTCTTCCTCCTGAACATGGCATCATTAGAGCTGAGTAACTAACCAAAAAAGTTGTAGGGGTAGCTATCCTTTACCCTAACATGTTTGAAGTTTCTACTCTTACAAAAACAATGTCCAAATTCAGTAATGCAGAGATGCTTATCTCCCACATAAAATTAAATGACCACAAACTCTTTTGTATAATCACTCTCTGAATCCCTCCACTAGAAACAGTATATCCACCCTTGAAGACATCCTTTACTGGATCTGTCACAATATTACCAATGAAACAGTCATCCTAGGTGATGTCATCATCAACTGGAGTAGTGTTACTTCTAACTTTCCTTCTTCTAGCATCAACCTTTGTGGCTTCAAACAACTTATTTCTCCTACTCGCTGTAACAAATCCTGGACACTAGGTCCCATTCTTGACTGGATTTGGCATCAAGAACTCTTCCTGTATTCCTTAGTAATCACAGGCCTCTATATGCTATCAGATGTATTACTCACCCTGCCAAACAACAAGTATATGAAAGTACTTATAACCTCTCACAATTTAATTCTGAATCATTTTTAGCTGCTCTGATCTCAGTTAAATGGACTATTCTAAAAGCCTTACTACTAGATGAGGCAGCAGAAAACTTCAATTCAATTCACCTTGTTTAAGCATCCTAAACAACCTTGGCTGACTACATAGGAAGATAGCAAAATCTTAACTTTGCCTCTCAGTAATCTGAATAGAAGTCTTATGCAAAATCGCGACAAGGCATGGAAAGAGGGGTATAAACTTTAAACTCAACAAAACCTGTAGCACTTCAAAGAACTTCTTAACCTCACCAAAAAGCAAGTCAACCTTGATAAGCAGCAGAACTATTTTGATTTACAAAATAACCATAGATATAATCCCCCCAAATTTTAGTAACTATTAGTAATCCATTAAACAAATTTTGCATGTAGGAATTAACAATATCCTTAACCCTTGTCAGAAAAACTCACCCTTAGAGACAGCCAGCAAGTTTATCTTGTACTTCATTGACAGTGTAGCAGCCCTCACTAGTGAATCCTTTCCTGAATCCCCTGACTCATGTCTGACCCATCCACCAATACACCCACCCTCACCCTAAAACTATTTGCCACTTTTAAAAATATATATTATCCAAACTTAAAAACCCTGCTGTCACCCTCTGCAAATAACCTTCCTACATAATACTTCAAAATTGCTGCTAACACCATTGTGTATCCATTCTCCATCCTTATAAACTGGTCAGTATATAGCAGTCCTGTATTCCTACCATTTGGAAAAAAATGTCATACATCGCTCCACAGAGGTGGCACTTCTGTCAAAATACCTAATTTCAGACCTATTGCTTTCTTATCCCCTCTCAAAAATATTAGAAAAATGTGTCCATAAACAGCTACTCCAGCATCTCTTAACAGAACAATTACTAACATTTACTCAACATAATTTTAGACCTGCCCATAACATGACAACTGTCCTCTCCCTTGTAATATGTCAGCACATTTCAATGCTACATATTGTAATTATCTTGTTTTAATGATGGTATATGTGTTTTATTAAATGCGTAGTATGTGTATTAATTATTTGCGTTAATGTATGTATTTACAGTGTATTATAATATGTTGTCAGTTTCAAATATGTATATGTATTTTCTGTTTTATTTATGGAGTGTTTCTGTCCAGACTTCTGCTGAAAACAGATAAAATTATCAAGACTGATTTTCCCTGTAAATAAATGTCAATAAATAAATGAATAAATAATTTTTTGCTCTTGAACTGAGCTAGTGAGGGACAGAAGTGGGTACTGGATCTTGGAGAGCAGGTACCAGGTTAGTTTTGTAGTGTTACAAATTATCATGTGGATGACTATGTATTTTTTTGAAGCTGTCTTTATGGAAATCACTGCATCTCATAATTTCTGTAATTGAGATAAATCTCCATTTTCTAAACCAACTTGTATATGGACAACAGACAGAATATTGTCCAAGTACTTCTGATAGCATGACATAAATGTTTACCTTGAAGTATATGAGATGGATTACAGCATGCTTACTGATGATATCTGGTGATAAAAAGTTTCTGTCTTATAACCATTTTCATTAACTGACATTTTTCATGTTTAAATCACAGATCCAATTTCATTCGACACTGGCATGAATGTAGTTGGTGTTCAGTGGAACCACTGTGGTAGTGTGTTAGCTATTGCAGGGTCTCAGAAAGCAGCAACAGAAGATAAGGATGTTAATGTTGTTCAGTTTTACACACCTTTTGGAGAGGTAAGGCACATTCCTTTTCTGTAGTAATTTGTCTTGTTGATATTTAATTTTACAATATTGACTTGATGATATATTTTAGTATGCCATTTTTAGAGTAGCTGTAAGTGCCATGTTGAAGTGCTAGCCATGCCTTTGGAGCTGCACTGATAAAATTCACATCACATCACTGCATTATTTTGAAGGTATAACTTAGCAAATATTAAAGTTTAAAAAACTTGTAAAGTTGAGTTGCATCAAGAGTCTTTAGTATTGAATTCTTGGCAGTATTCCAGGTAGAGTTCATTAATTTGCTTGTCTGAATTTGTTTTCTAAGGTAATCCTCCAGTCCACGAGGTCTGATTTCTGTCACTGCTGAAAGGAATAACAAAAGTCTGCATAAGGGACATAATAGCTCAGAAAAAATAAAACAAACTGCACAAAACATTAAAAACAGCATTGCAAATTTGTAAGAAGTTTCCACAGGTCCACAATCAGCTCTGACATCAGTAAGCCAGTTAGATGCCCTTAATGTGCAAAAACAGTCCCTGACATTTTGTGTAGTTCTTTCCTATCATCTGATGTGTAATGTGCAAATCATGTCAGTGTCTTTTGCTTGTTCAGCTTCAAGAGGCAAGAACATCTTTATTTTATCACAAAACATTTATTTTATTATTTTTTGCAGCTTATATCAGAAGAAAAAATAAATTAGGCTTTATAAGACAAATGATTGCTTTTGACCCTCACAGTCTTCGCTTTACCTACTTACAGCATTGTTTGTTGTATTGCCAATGACACGTAAATGCAGTAGAATTCTCAAAAGAAAAAAGAATTTAGTTTAGCTTAAAAAAAGAATTCAGGGACAGTAAAAAGACCAACTGCTTTGTTCTCTTTAGTTCTTTATTTTTGTAAGAAAGAGTAAAAGGGAAAAATATGTTTAAAAAAGAAGTTGAAATTTAGAAAAATGGATGGAGTTTCAAACCAGGCATAAAGACAAATGTAAGGAACATTTTAGAAATCCCATAAAAATCAGTTTGAGAAGAACCTGTGAAGTTTTTTTTTCATCCCTCAAGATTTGTCTCATTATTCTCCATGTTTGGAGCCCAATCATATCTCCAGACTTGGTCTCAGTGCTCAGTTCCTTTTGACTGGACTGATGTCACAGTGATTGAGCATTAGTCCCACTGATGTTAGATACCTGGTAATGATGCATTTCAAGGTTCCTTCAATGCCTGATAGTTAACTTCACTATTTGTCCATTAAGACGTGCATTTCGCTCTCAGGTCTTGCAGTTTGTGCCTTTTTGACTCCACAGCCACAGTGACACAGACATTATCATCTCCTGCTTCCATGCTCCTGCCAACATCACTGTAGGGGGTCTTACTGCCTTTACATGAAGACATACCAGATGCACACTGACCCTGAGCTGTGGAGACCAAGCATGTTTGTGGTGATATAATAGAATAATGAGTATCTGTATTACAATAAGGGGCTTTTTGTATTCATATGAGGCAAAATAAGATGGCAGAGTGATTCAGAAACATATAAAGAGTGCAACATGATGCGCAGTCACCAGTGTTAATGAGTGCAATGAAATTCCAGTGTTATTGTAGGGGAATAGCGGAAGAGTTTCCACAGCTTTAGTGAATATGTATATGCAACAGGCTATTACTGCTAATATTAGCTGTGGTGGTGCAGTTCATTGCCCTTGGATATGCATGCATGCATCCACATGAGTACAGCATTTCATACCTTTCTTGACACTAGCATACACTGATATATGTGGATAGAGAGACCTATCTGTGCTGGTAGACATGTGTCATCTTTTTCTGTAGTCTCTTGGATTATCTATCTGCTAGCTGTAGGGACCTTTCAGTGGCCAACAGGGGATGTGGTGTGGGATATCCCAAGCACCTGCCTTGAGAATACTCGATCAGTTTCTTGATGCCATGCTGCAGCATGTGGGGGAGGATATGTGGTTCTCATGTACCACAGATGAGAGAGCCAACACCATGCAGGATTTCTGTGATATAGACTGCTTCCCTGAGGTGCCAGGGGTCATAGACTGCAATAACACTGAAATAAAGGCCCAACCTGGTGAAATAGGAGGAAGGTTTATGAACTGTAATGCATATTATTCCATCAACTGCAAGGTGGTTAATGCACAGGATATTGTCTACAATGCTTTTGCAGGCCACCCAGGCAGTTAACATGACTCCCACATGTGGCGCACATAGCTGTTATCAACAGTCTCTGCTGGTTGACTTGCATTAGGCAGTGTTAGCTATGCACTGGAGCCCTAGTTGATGACACCTATCTGATATCTACAGGCCATGACAGACAATGGATGCAACTATGCTTTATCACAAACATGAGTCATTGTGGAGCTTGTGCTTGGGCTGCTGAAGGCACAATTTAACTGCCTCATTGTATATGGTGGTGGCCTGCAGTGTGATTCTGGCAGTTATGCCATTATATTCTCACTTTGTTACACAACATGACAAAGTGAAGCAGTTGCAGCAGAGAGGTGCTATGCAGAAGTAACATATCCCAGCACATCATGCAGTTCAAGATGAGCCAGGTGAGGAGTCCATGGAGGATTCAGCATCAGGTTGTACATATAGTAGATGGTTGCAGCTGCAGTATGTTATGGCACTTACAAGGAGGCACAACTTGCATATAGTTTTGGGCCATATTAAAGCATTTGCACTTCAGTAAAAGTGATGCATTCAGACCCAATAGCAGGTTGTGCTTATGATGCATAATTTGGACCTAACTGTACATCAGACATAATCAACCAAAGTACAAAGGGCAAGGCACAGTTGTCATCATTTGCACAGGTGAATGAGGGAACATGAGTGCACACTGGGTTCCACATGGAAATATGTGAGTGCTGTGCAGACTGAAAATATCTGAATGTAGTGTGTGTCAGGGGTAGGTCTGGAAGTAAATGCTGCAAAATGCACCTATCACTGGTTGTATGTGTGTGTGTAAGGTCCTAGGGACTTTAGTGGTATATGTGCACAACTTCAGCAGTAGGTGCTGCACTGCAGCTCAATCTGACAGAGAAGTCCAGGTCATGCATGGAAGATATGTGGACATCTAGTGTGTCTGCCTTTGCCTGTGCTGCTTGTGGTGAAATAGGAAGGTTTATGAATTGTAATTGTGTGTGTGTGTGTGTGTGTGTGTGTGTGTGTGTGTGTGTGTGTGTGTGTGTGTGTGTGTGTGTGCCCGCACTTTTATGTGATGTGTGTGTGTGTCTGGTCTGCATTTGTGTTTTGTGTGTGTGTGTGTGTGTGTGTGTGTGTGTGTGTGTGTGTGTGTGTGTATGTGTGTGTGTGTGTGTGTGTATGTGTGTGTGTGTGTGTGTGTGCATTTATGTGGTGTGTGTGTGTGTGTGTGTGTGTCTGCGAACTGAGGATCTCAGACACAGTGAGGATCTCTGCATCCACTGTTATTTGCATTGTGCTGATTCACCCTTGTGAGTATGACAATTATGCATATATCAGCTCATGAATATCTCTGAATTACTCATTCTTTTGTGCCTAAAAGCAGAGACTAACAGTAGGCAAGCAAGCTTATAGCACATGTCGGTCTTTTCCAGGAGTGTCGTGGTAAGTAACACGGCCTTGGCCAGATGTAGGTGTGCTGTCTGACCATGTGTGACATCCATTACCAGATGAGGCAGTAGTATAACACAGCCTTAGGGATGCCATCTCTTGGCCGTATGCACCTCCAGACTTGATTTTACTGTGGAAGTGGCGGCACTTAGTGACCATTACCTTAGCCATCCCAACCACAGTGAGAAACTTCAGTAGAGGGAGAGCTGGTGCATCTGTGTGAACCATGCCTGGCACACAGTAAGAGAACACATGAGGACCTGTCATGCACCAGCAGTAGATTGATCCATTCCAAAATGTCACATTTATGGTATATGTATTCCAGTAGGTCTGCACCCCCCACCCTGCAGTACCTATATTATCTTTTCAAAGGCTAATGTGTTGCTAGTCTGTGCCTTCATGATGACACTGCACATACACTGAATTGCACCCATTGACACTGCTAGTTCTTGTGGGAGGGCTATTCTCATGTCACCTTTGTGCACCATTAATCACACACTATGGAGCTTGTGGCAGACATTGATTGCTGAGGCGATGGGAGTACCTGTAACAACCTGTCCTTATGTTCATAGGTTGGTACTAGGCTAATGGCTCTAGGGCCTATACAAGCCTAGCCATAACAATTCCCTGGATATTTCTTCCCACAATATGTACTTCCCTGGACCCCTGTCTAGCAGGGCGACTGACATGATCCCTGGGGTGAATTTCCTATCTCCCATCCAATCACCAAGGTTCCTTTTGAAGAGGGCCAAGGAGGCGCTCTGCTTGACATGTATGGGCAGTCTATTCCAGAGATGGGGAGTCTCTGGGTCAGGAACCTATCCCTCCAGCATGTTTTGTTCATTGTGATGACAAGGTTTAGATCACTGGAGCGTTTGGCTCTGAGAGATTGGGATTTCTTTAAGTGTAGCATGTTCAACAGCTCTGGGTTTGACATGGCCTTGTATGTTAAGCAGAGATCACTGCTGAGTAGACAATATGCCACAGAGTATAGCTGGAGTTTTTTTTAGATGGTCAGCATAGGGCATCTGCTTTAGGCCTGTGATTCTGTTAGTGAGGTATTTCTGCTGTCTTTCCAGCTGTTGCAGATGTCTTGTGAGGTACATACTAAATGGGTCTAATGAGGGATGAGTACAGTGGGACAATGACCTCCTTTTTTCTGGATGAAAAGCCCTTAGTGATGAGGTGTGCCACATAGAAGGATTTCCTGACTGTTGTGGCGATGTGGTTATTGAAGGTGAGACCACTGTCCACCTGTGTCCCTAAGTCTCTCATCACACTTTCAGTGTTTAGTGTCCTGCCAACCATGTGGTAATTCATGGATACATGGTTTTTCCCAAAGGGGATGACTATACATTTCTTGGCATTAAGCTTGAGCCCATGGCTCTGCCACCAAGCATATGTTTCTGTAAGGCCCTTTTGTAGAATATCCACATCGTTTGGGGATTCAGTAATGTCTCCCAGTTTGCAGTCATCTGCGAAACTTTGTTAACCGGAGTCCCTTGGTGTTGGCCTGTACTTCAGAGAAGTAGTTGCCAAACAAGAGCAGTCCCAGGACTGAACCCTGAGGTACTCCATTTGTCACCTGTCTGGAGCTGGATTTGGAGTTGGCTACTTTTACAGTCTGGGTTCTGTCAGTAAGCCAGTTGGCAACCCATCGAGTGATGTAGAGATTTATGCCCAGCTTAGTAAGTTTATCTGTGATTCCAGAGTGTGGGTTGGTGTTGAAGGCCTTGGCGAGATCCAGCTAGGCTGTGTGAACCACCTTCCCCTCATCCACAGCTCTGGAGACTGATTTGAAGAAGTCAATCAAGTTCAGGAGACAAGATCAGCCCTTCATGAACCCAAACTGGGTGGGGCCCAGTGTTTGAAGGATGCCAATGTCTTTGTTTATAAGTTCCATGATAATGCATTCCATGCCCTTGCAAATCAGGCTCGTCAGACTGATGGGATGGTAATTCCCGGGATCCAAGGTGGATCTCCCCTTGTGGAGTGGGATAACTGTAGCTGTGCACTACTCATTGGGCATGAAGCCTGAGGAGAGGCTATAATTAAACATGACACTTAGGTGAGGTGCCAGTTTATTTTGTAGTTCATGTAGTACATAGTCCACGATGTCATCTGGTCCCTTGGATGCTGTATACTTAGCTTTGGAAAGTGCAGTTTCTACATGTGTGGCCATGATTACCAGAATTTGGCAATCTTTTGGTATTGAGATTGGGCCTTTAGGGGGTGAGAAGGTGGTGAATTTGGCACTAAATCAATCTTAATGCCATTCTGTTGTAGCTCAGAGCAGATCTGAGCATTGCCATCTATATTCTTGACATAACTGTAGAATGCCTTGTGGTTGTCTTTGGAATCTTTGGCAATTTTATTTTCGTAACTAGCTTTGGAAGGTTTTATGAGGCATCTCAGCTTCTTAGTGAGGCTGGTAAGGGAGATGTTCTTCGTGTTTCACTTTTGCAGTCATTACATTTGGGTTATCCTGCTGGCAGGTTGCTCTCAGTTGGCCTGAATTCCAAAGTCTTGGGTCCTGCGTCGGTTGCTGTCACCTCTTCCCTGACATCAGGGGTGTAAAAGATGCAGCCGACGCCATTTTATTCAGTCTTTCTTGACGTGCGGTGCCTGAAGCAGAAGCAGTTCGCAAGTGTCGGTTGGCCGACTCCTGAGATTTTCGTATTCGAGTTTCAGATCCGAGGTCTTCATTAAAAGCGAAGTATCCCGTTGGGGAAACTTTTTTCTTGCTCCAGACAGATGTCCGAAAAAGTTAATAATTGTATTTCTTGTGGGAAGCAAATACCTCATAAGGACTTTCATTCTTACTGTATTCCTTGCCTAGGCCCTGACCACAACGTTGCTAGTTGTCGGTTTTGTGCTAGATTTAACCAACGCACTATTAAGCGTTGGTACGATTTTGCATTAAGCTATTTTGGGTGAAGATTTAATTATACAATGTCGTCAGATAGCCATCCGACTACCGGAGTTCACAAAAAATGCAAAGAAAAAAACAGGCAACCGAGGTCCAAAACCGACGATGAAGCTTCTCCTAAGCAGGTTGCCGATTCGCCGGTTCTCAGTGAGGCGCTTTCGCAGCCCCTGACGCCCGCTACTTTAGAGTCGCAGGCCACTACTGACTCCCACGTGGAGTCTGTCAGGCCGCAGGAAACTCAAGGTATTGGAGCCGTGGAGATTATTCCCTCAGATGGGTTCAGAGCCGCTGAGCAGGCATCGGCTTCTGAGGGTGTATTCAGGCCTAAACAATTATATATTAAACCGACTTCAAAGACTAAAACACCTTTAAAGACAAAGAAGCAAGTTCACCAGCCACAAGGACAGGCCTCCATTCCCATAAAACAGATGCTCAAAATGGCCGAAGACTTAATTACCTTGATCAGGGGTTCCCATCCCCCTCCTGATAAGAGGCCTAGGCAAGAGACAGACTATGAATCTTCAGATCAGGTTTCCATTTCTTCTGATTCCTCTTCTGATCAGGAATATTCTCTTCCCCCCTATGAGGATTCTGATGCTGAAGAATCAATTCCTTGAGCTTCTCCTCCTGAGGACTACTCTTTTGGGGAAACCTTGCATACTATGAGGGAGCACTTCCACTGTGAGAGCCAAGATTTTTCAGAATCTAAGAAAAGGCTCAGAGACTTCCTTTTACTTCCTCAACACAGGCCTCTAGCTATTCCACCTGTGTTGGACATTGTAGATGATGTGTTCTCGGAGTCCAGTCTGACCGCTGACTCTTTACCTCCAGCTCCTGTTAAGCCGGACAGATACTACAGGGGCCCTGACTCTCATAAATTCCTTTTCAAAAATCTTACTGCAGACCCAGAAACTATTTCTCAGGTTCCAAAAAGGGTCAAGGCTTCTACTGCAAAAAAACCCTACCCCCTCTGATAGGGATTCTAGGGCTCTGGATAGATGGGGAAAAAAGATTTACACATCTGCTACTTTGGCTATAAGGGCCTTAAATTGCCAGTTTCATATACTCAAATATCAGCAATGTATCATGACATTGCTTAAACAGAAAATGATGGCAAATTCTGAATGTGCAGAAAACAAAGAAATACAGGATTTATTGCATGCAGCTGAACAAGTTGGAAAGCATACTTTGCAATGTGGTTTTGATTCTCTGGAGGCCTGTCATTAGGAGGCATGCTTGGTTAAAAGAACAAAATGACCATGTTAAAGCAAAATTATTAGATGCTCCTTTACAACATGATACCTTGTTTGGTGTTAAGGCAGAAGAGGTGTTAAAGAAAATGGAAGACAAAGCTAAATCTATGCAAACGGTCAAGGATTTCTTACAGGTACAGCGCCACCTAGGTTTAGCAGACACTGGCCTACAAAGAATTGGTCATTTCCAGTCTCAGACAGACCCCAAAGGGGCAGATCCAGACGCCCTAGAGGCAGATCACACCTGCAAAGATCCTACAGGTCTAAGCAGTGGAGTGCCTCTACCTCCCAAGGTGGAGAGGACAAATCACAATCATACAGGAAACAGTCCCAATGACTTCCCCCTGCCTGCACCAAGCACTTATCTTCTGGCAGTACCCTTAGGGGAAAACTAGCACTTTTTTTCAAAATTGGCACATTATAACCCAGGACAAATGGGTTCTAGACATAGTGTCTCAAGGCTACACGTTTCATTTCCATACCCTACCAAGGGCAAACGGTTGGCCAGACCTGCCAAAAAATCAATGGGCAGAGGCTCAAAAACAAGTCACAGCTCTCATGGACATGAGGGCTATTCACCAAGTGCCTCAGCAAGAGCAGGGACAAGGATTTTACTCAAAACTGTTCTTGGTACCCAGAAAGGACCAAGCATGGAGACCAATACTGGACCTACCTATTCTAAACACTTTCCTGAATATACCAAAATTCAAGATGTTGACCTTACAGCAGCTTCTGCCCATGCTG
Organism: Protopterus annectens; assembly: GCF_019279795.1. Lineage (NCBI taxonomy): Eukaryota > Metazoa > Chordata > Ceratodontiformes > Protopteridae > Protopterus > Protopterus annectens. Next base: position 1,225,194,851 of record NC_056725.1, read on the forward strand.
GGCAGCAAGGCTTGGCTCATGACTTTAGACCTAAAAGAGGCATACCTGCATGTCCCAGTCAGACAAATATGCAGAAGATTCCTCAGATTCAAGACTGGCTCAAAGCATTACCAATTCTCTGCCAATTCTCATAGTCAACAAAAAGAAATCAAAACTTGTACCCTCTCAACAGATAATATTCCTGGGTGCAAGCTTAAATACAACTGCCCGGGTGGCTTATCTCACTCCAGACAAACAAAGGCAACTGACTACCTATTTCAAGGAAATGGCAGCAAAGGCCCAGTTATCTGCAAGAAAAATTCTGCAGGCTTTGGGCTTCATGGCATTCTGCATCTTACTAATTCCATATGCAAGACTTCATATGAGGAAAATTCATTGGTACCATCCCACTCACCAGGCTGAACAAGGAGAAGGTCGCTGTAAGCTGCCTGTCGGGTGCCAGGATCTGCCACATAACACAAGCACTCAGGTCACTCCAAAGCAAGTACAAATATGACTCCTTCATTGTCCATGCTGGTGTGAATGACCTGAGACGTACCTCCCTGGACTACATGAAAAGAGACATAGAGGAGCTCTCTGATCATGTAGCCCAGGCCGGTATGACCCTGACCTTGAGTAGCATCTTACCCTCACCAAGAATGATGCCACAGTTTTAACAATTGGCTAAAGTATTGGTGCCATTCAAAGGGGATCCAATGTCTGTCAGCCTGGGATGACATGCTCGACAAGCCACGTTGCTTTGCTAGGGACGGCTTGCACCTGTCACCCCTGGGCTTTCGAATACTGGCTAAGGCTCTTGCCAACCCCATAGTGCCTTCTTTAGGCAAGGCTCAAAAGACAAACCCATCTCCATAGACAGCACAAAGAAAAAGAAACTAAGGGTAATGCTGCTCAATGCCAGAAGTCTAAACCTCAAGATGCACACACTCAAGGTTCTCCTCAGTATGGAGAATATCGATATCTGTGCAGTAACAGAAACCTGGTTCAAGGCTCCCAAGAGCACCCCAGCACTACCAGGTTATACCTCATACCATGCTTTTCGGCCCCAAAACTCAGAACAAACCACAAAAGGAGGGGGGAGTATCCATATTCATCAAAGATACCCACACCTCCAGGTTAGTGGCTCTGCATGAAGCATCGGAGACCATCCATGTGCAACTAACAATGGGCACAACTGCTTTTCAGTTTGTAGCCTGCTACAGACCACCCTCCCAAACTCAGAAAACCCACTCGGCTTTCCTGAGAACACTGGAGAATATGAAGGTCTCTCCAAACACAATTATATTGGGTGACTTCAACTACCCAAACATAGACTGGGAGCACTACTCAAGCCCCAACACCCTCGCCCAATGGTTCCTAGAATTTATAAACTCAGATGCTATGTAACAACTGGTCACCACTCCCACAAGAGGGGAAAACATATTGGACCTGATCATCACCAACATGGGGACTCTATGTTCCATACCAGAGGTATACCCCTCATTGGTAAGATCTGACCATAAATTAATCTCACTGGACATCCATATCCCGTCCCCACCCCCAGCCAAGGAAACCACGGTGAAGAACTTCTCAAAACCGAGATGGAATCCTTCAAATCCCCCGGACCAGTGGAAAATACGGCCCAAACCGCAGAATCCTTTACAAACGCTTTCTATGGACACCTATAGGAATGCATGGATCGTGCTATCCCAAATAAAACCAAGACTCATTCCTCCAAAGGCAGGAGACCTGTCTGGTGGACCCCAGCCATAAATAAGCTATACAACAGAAGGAGGAAGCTACTACATGATAGAGCAAAATCCCAAAAAGGGAAGGTACCTCTGATCAGTACTGGCAAGAAACTATGATCCCTCATAAAATCATCTAAGGCCAGCTTCGAAAGAAAAATTGCACAAGATGCTAAAGATAATCACAAGGCCTTCTTTAGTTATGTCAGGAACCTGGAAGGCAACTCCCAGATACGCTCTGAGTTAGTTCAAAATGACAAAAAATACACTGAACCCACAGACATTGCCAACATCCTGGCAGACAGGTTCAGTGCAAACTTCTCCCCCCTCCTTCCCCCCCAAAAGAGCAAATGTCTATCCCAACAGAGTGTAGCCTCCCTGACATCACAGATGCACAGGTGAAAGCTGCCCTCTCCAAATAAAAAAACACAGCATCAATGGGACCGGACAGTGTCCCGGGCTGCGTCTTACATGAACTCCAAGAAGAACTGAACCCTCACATAAAGTCACTGCTCAATCTCAGCCTTACTACAGGATATGTACCCAAGAAATGTCGTACAGCAACAGTGGTCCCACTCCACAAAGGTGGTGCCACAACGGACCCCGGAAACTATCGCCCTATAAGCCTGACTAGCCTGGTCTGCAAAGCTGTGCAGCGTATCATCATGAAATTCATAAACAAAGACATTGGGAACCTCCAAACACTGGATCCTACCCAATTCGGCTTTAAGGGCAGATCTTGTCTCTTGAACCTGGTCGACTTCTTTGAAACAGTCACCAAGGCCATAGATGAAGGGAGGGTAGTCCACACAGCCTACCTGGACCTCGCAAAATCCTTTGACACAATACCCCAGCCGGGCATCATAAATAAGCTCACCAGCTTAAATATCGACCCCTATATCACAAGATGGGTTGCAAACTGGCTCAGGGATAGAACCCACATGGTCAGAATTGCAGGTGCCATGTCAGACTCTAAACCAGTTACACGTGGTGTCACACAAGGCTCAGCCCTGGGACCTCTCTTGTTCGGTATATATTTGTCTGAGGTACAGGCTAACATGGGAGGGTTATGGCTGACCAAGTTCGCAGATGACTGCAAACTGGGTGCCATAATCGACTCGCCGATTGACACAAGCATCCTCCAAAAGGTTCTCACAGAGACGGATAACTGGTGCCAGAGCCATGGCCTAAAGCTAAATGCCAAAAAGTGCATAGTCATCCCTTTTGGGAAAAACAAAGTGCCCACAAATTACCACATAGGTGGTAATCCATTAAGTACAGAAGAAGTAATTAGGGTTTTGGGGACCCAAGTAGATAGCAATCTCTCCTTTGACAATCACGTTGCCAACGTGGTTAGAAAGACCTTCTATATAGCCCACCTTATCATGAAAGGGTTCACATCTAGATCAAGAGAGGTCATTGTGCCCCTCTACTCATCACTCATCAGGCCCATAATTGAATACAATGCCCCATTTGGGATGTACCTTACCCGACACCTGCAGCAACTGGAAAGACCCCAAAAGTACCTCACCAAGGGGATCAAGGGACTCAAACAGATGCCCTACGCAGTTAGGGTAAAGAAACTCCAGCTCTACTCAGTTGCTTACCGCCTACTCAGAGGCGATATGTGCCTGACATATAAAGCCATGTCCAACCCAGAATTAATGGACATGCTCCACCTCAGGAAATCCAAATCCCTTAGAGCTACATGCTCCAGGGACTTAAATCTCAGCACAGAAAAAATAGGACATGCTGGAGGGACAGATTCATATCCCAGAGGCTCCCCTCACTCTGGAACAAAATCCCAATCCATGTTAGGCAGAGTCCCTCAATGACCCTCTTCAAGAGAAATCTTGACGAGTGGATGGGAGATCGTAGGTTTACCCCTGGGATCTCTTCTGTGTCCCTACTAGACAGAGGCACAGTAAACTAACCTCAAAAAGGCTATCTTCTGTGACCTACTATACAGAGGCACAGTCAACTAATCTAAAAGGGTGGCGAAAGCCAAACACACTCTGGCTAGGCTTATAAATGCCCTAGGGCAGATAGCCTAGTATCAACCTATGAACCTAAAAAGTGTTTGGACGCAACATTGCCACAGTCTGGAAACAATGATTACTCTAATTCCCTGCCTGCAACAGGAGTTTCGATGGTGGGCAAAGGCTTGTCACCAAAACAAGGGCCAGCCATTCTCACTACCCCCAGCCAGGCAGAGCCTAACGATGGATGCATCAGATTATGCCTGGGGGGCACACATGGCAGGAAGAGGCATTCAGGGCACCTGGTCCATAAACCAAAAGCATCTACATATCAGTCAAAAAGAGATGCTAGCTGTTCAAAATGCCCTGACAGCCTTCAAGGACCTACTTCATCTGGGACAACTACAGACAACACCACAGTCATGTGGTACATAAACAAACAGGGGGACACTCATTCTTATCCCCTGTGCAGACTAGCCATGGCTTTATGGGACACAGCACTTGACTTACCAAGTTCATCTGCAGGCACAATTCCCGCCAGGAAAGGAAAACACTCTGGCAGATGAACTAAGCAGAAACCTCATGGATCCCCACGAGTGGCACCTGGATCCACAAGTCTTCAGCATGATAACAAAGAAATGGGGATGCCCGGACATAGATCTGTTTGCCTCCCCTCAAAACAATCCACTAAAAAGATTCTGCACAAGGACTTATCACAGACAAGCTTGGAAAGTGGATGCCTTATCTTTCAACTGGACAAACCTATCAGTATATGCCTTTCCTCCACTACCTCTCCTCCCCAAGGTACTCTTAAAGGTCAGGCAGGAGAAACCAAAAATGATTCTGATTGCCCCAGACTGGCCACGCCAGTACTGGTGTCCGATCTTAAGGAACTTGTCCCGATGCCCAGCCTGGACCTTACCTCAAATACCTCATCTACTGTCCCAGCAAAACAATCAGATTCTGCACAGCCAACTCAGGACCTTAAACCTGACAGCATGGCGGATAATGTAGCCATACAAACCACACCTCTCAGTAAAGCTGTGATGGATGTCATTTTAGAAGCCATAAGGCCTAGTACTAGAAAATCCTATGCTGGGAAATGGAAGAGATTTTGCGCTTGGAACCAAGCTCAAGGAACTGATACAGTTGTCCCAAATATTCCTCAGATTTTGCAATACTTAACCGAGATGCTGGACAAAGGCCTGTCTTTCTCATCAATTAAAATCCATGCCTCTGCCATTTCGGCTCATTACAATACAGAGCCACCACTCTTTTCTCATCCTTTATTAAGACAGTACCTCATAGGAGCCAGAAACATAAGGCCTCCAAGGAGAACGCCAATACCTGCATGGGACCTCAATTATGTCTTGGAAAAACTCCCCTTACCTCCTTTTGAGCCAGCTGCTACTGCAGATATAAAATTCTTATCTTGGAAAACAGCTCTGCTCCTAGCAATAACTTCTGCAAGACTAGTTTCAGAGCTACAGGCTCTCATAGCCGTGGAACCCTTTATCATTTTTTATCTGGACAGGGTCTCTCTGAGAACAGACCCTACATTTATGCCTAAAGTGGTATCCAGTGTATTCCTTAACCAAACTATTCATTTGCCAACTTTTTATCCAAATCCACAGAACAAGGGGGAGAAAATTCTGCATTCTTTGGACGTACACAGACAACTTAGATTCTACTTGGACAAAACAAAAGTTTTCAGAAAGACAGAACAATTACTAGTGGCATATGCCACAGCATCACACGGAAAGGCTATCTCCAAGCAGACTATTTCAAAGTGGATAGGTCACTACATTCGTTTCTAATACTCACAGCATGGCAAACCTAAGGGCATTATGCCACATTCAGCCAGAGCTGCAGCCACTTCTGCAGCCTTTCTCAGGGGAGTACCAACCAAAGACATTTTAGAGGCTGCCACTTGGAGTTCAGTGCATACCTTTACAAAACATTACAATCTTCCTCTTTACTCTAAATCCAGGGCAGGCTTTGCCACTGCAGTTCTGCAGAGCCTCATAGGCACTCCTAATGCTGTTTAGCTCCAGCCCCCTAACCATAGCTTTGGGACTCAACCCAAATATAATGACTGCAACAGTGAAACACGAAGAACATAGTACAGTTGTGTACACTTACCATAAATGTAGATGTTCGAGTGTATTCACTGTTGCAGTCCAGGTTACCCTCCCGCCATCCCCCTTATTTTTGCTGGAACTTATCTTTACTTATACAACCTAGGTGGTGTATTTGCTTATAGATGAAGGTAAAGCTTTTTTCTGGTGCTTGTATGTTTTATTTACATAAATTTAGCCTACCCTTTTGGGGGCACCTGACATCTGGGGCAAGAAAAACTGAATAAAATGGCATTGGCTGCATCTTTTATACCCCTGACGACCTGACGTCAGGGAAGAGGCGACAGCAACCGACGCAGGACCCAATACTTTGGAATTCAGGCCGACTGAGGGTAACCTGCCAGAAGGATAACCCAAATGTAGTGACTGCAACAGTGAATACACTCGAACATCTACATTTATGGTAAGTGTACACAGCTGTACTTTTTTTGCATCCTGGGATTTTCCTCTTTTCTGCAACAGTTTCTTCCTTCTGTTGTATAGTTTGTTTATGGCACGGGACCACCAGATTGGCTTCCTGTTTTTGGAGGAGAGCGTCTTGGTTCTATTTGAGATGGCACGCTTCATGCACAAGTGGATGTGCTCGTACAGTGCCTTAGTGTAGGATTCAGCAGTCAAACTTTTCAGCTCCTGTCTGCATGGGTGTCATAAAGTTTGTCACTTCTGACTTGAGTAGCATGAAGTTAGCTTTGGAGAATTTTTTTACGGAGGTTTCCTCACTGGGGGGTGGTGGTGGGATGTGGATGTCAAGGGTGATTAGCTTATGGTCAGACCTGACCAATGATGGGGTGACCACTGGTGTGGAGCATCTATCTCCCCTGTTGGTAATGACCAGGTCTAGTGTATTGGAGCCCCTGGTGGGACAATGGATTAGTTGATCCAGGGCATTGGAATTTATGAATTCCAAGAACTGTTGGGAAAAGGTGTTGGTACCTGAGTAGTTTTCCCAGTTAATGGCAGGGTAGTTGAAATCACCCAGTATTAGGGTGCTTGGTTGTATCTTAATATTTTCCAGTATGTTTAGAAAGGTGTAGTGAGAATTTTGGGGCATGGTGGGGGATCTGTAGCAAGCTACAATTTGGATTGCAGTCTTACCTAGTGTTAGTTGCACCTGGAGAATTTCAGATGCATTGTGTTGGGCAACTAGCCTGGAGGTGTGAATATCTTTGGTGAATATGGACACTCCTTCACCTTTAGTGTTTCAGTCTTGGTTTGGTGGCCGAAAAGTGTGGTAAGAGTTGTAGTCTGGTATTGCAGGGGTGCTCTCTGGAGCCTTGAACCAGGTCTCAGTTACTGCACAGATATTGATGTTCTCCATTTTTAGTAGTGCCTTGAGAGAGTGCATTTTGAGGTTTAGACTTAGCATTGAGTAGCATTACCTTCAGATTTTGCATACTTGTGTCTGTTACAGTGGTGGTTTTGTCCTTTGAACCTTGCCTAAAAAAGGCACTATAGGGGTAAGAAGAGCTTTAGCCAGTAACCTGAATCCCAGGAGCGACAGGCGCAGACCATCTCTGGCAAAGCATTGTGGTTTGTCGATCATGTCGTCCCAGGCAGACAGATACTGGATCCGCTTTGATTGACACCAGAAGCTTAGCCAGTTTTTGAAGTCCATCATTTTGTCCTTATACTGTGGTATCATTCTGGGCAAAGGCAGGATGCTACTCAGGGCTAGGATCATACTTGCCTGGGCCACATGATCCGAGAGCTCTTCCATGTCTCTTTTCATGTAGTCCAGGGAGGTACGTCTCAAGTCATTCACTCCAATGACAGAGTTGTATTTGTACTTGTTGTGGAGTGACTTGAGTGCATGTGTTATGTGGCGGATCCTGGCACCCGACAGGCAGCTGACTGTAATTTTCTCCTTGTTCAGCCTGGTGAGTGGGACATCAGTGTGCCTGACTGTAGAGTCACCCAAAGTGTTGGGTACATTTTCTTGCCTTAGGGGCTGTTGTTGGGTGGCACACTGGTGTTGTGAGCTATGTGTCACTTTGGTTGAGACTGGTGTTTGCGTTTTCAGCTTTGGAGGTCCTTGTTGCTTGGGCAGGTTAATGCTAAGGGCATCCGCATATGTGGGTTTAGTGTTGCTATGTGTGGGTGTTGATGGTGTCGTTTTGAAGGGCTATGTGTTGCTTGAGTTGTAGTGCAGGTGTTAACCTTCTCTTGCCTGTCTAGCACAGTCTTGGCTGGAGAGAGCTTTGCTTCCAGTTTGGCTATGTAAGTGCATCTTACGTGTAGTGTGTTTGTCTGTGTGTATGTGTCTGTGTATGTGCATGTGTCCCTCTGTATGTGTACGTGTCTCTGTGTTTGTGTGGTTTGTGTGTGTGTGTGTGTGTGTGTGTGTGTGTGTGTGTGTGTGTGTGTGTGTGTGTGTGTGTGTGTGGTCTGCTTTTGTGTGGTTTATGCGTGTGTTTGTGTGTGTCTCTCTCTCTCTCTGCGTTTGTGTGTGTGCGTGTGTGTTTGTTTTGGGTAGTGTGTACAGGCCTGTTGTTTAGGTGAGGGATCTGGTTTTTACACTCCCTGTGTCTTAACACTGACACTGTACTCCCTGTCAATGTCAGCTGTTTACAACAGTCAGTGACTGAGTTGATGTATGTTCAACATGAGGTAGTGGAAGTTCCACAATGATGAAGCCAGATAGAGCATCACCTATAAAGATACCAAAGCACAGGACCCATAAGGCTTTAATAGAGTAAATGCATTACACATCTGGGACATCTACCATAAGTACTCAAGGAGAATGCTGCAGCCCAGCCCCTAGGTCTAATACCATACCTTGGGTATGTGATGGCTCTAATTCGCCATGCAGAAGCATCAAAACCTCCTCCATCTCCATTAATGGTGGCTTGACCAACAGCTTATCTCTCCTTGCTCTCCCTTGTCGTGCAAGGCAGCTAGCACAATTTTCAGTGGTACATATAATGTCAGTGGCACATCTGAACCACTTGTCATTATTGTCTTGGCCACTGATATCCTACAAAGTATGATCAGAATAGGGCAGGTCAGCAGTCTCTTGCCTGAACTTTCTTTGGCCATGCAGATGAAGGGCTTGCACCAAGACTTCAAATTTCCACACAGGAGAACTTGCATGTCCTTTGCCAGGTATGTTGCTGTGTGGAGAAAGCATATGCCAGGTAAGTATGCCAGTAAGGACTTCTTGTCAGAATAAACTATCTACAGAGTACTACCAATCCTGTACAGTCAATTGAGAATGCTATTCGCAGTCCTAAGAATAAGCTATACAACCTTTCCATACTGTCTGGCACAGGTAGTCCACCCCCCCTAGCTAACACACACACACACACACACACACACACACACACACACACACACACACACACACACACACACACACACACACACACACACACACACAATCCAACCTAGCCACAGTTACCCACACACCTCCAGTCAAGTGTAAGCCCCCTTTCACAAGTCAGATTACAGTGAAGTGTATAGTATGCAACATTTAATTATTTATTTATTGACACATATTTATGGGGAAAGTCTGACTGGGTAATAAGATCTTTAAAAAAGGGTAGGAGCAAACTACATAGGAAAAATGGGAATTGTGGGAGCAATACATACAAGGGAGGAATGAGGTCTAAAAGTCTGTAGGACTTAAATGAGCTATGTAATGCAATGTTTGGGTGTGTGTCGTTATGGTTTTTGATGTAAAATGCTTGCTTCTAGGATTGTGTTGGTGTGGTTTGTTTTCATTTGTATAAACGTATGATTGTCTATGTAGTAAGCGATGGTTTAATAAACATTTTGTTAAACAAGAATCAATTGGCAAAGGCAGAACTGCTTAGCTTCATGAAAGCTCTCAGTTGGATGAAAAACCTCCTGCTGACTGTGTGTGTGTGTGTGTGTGTGTGTGTGTGTGTGTGTGTGTGTGTGTGTGTTTACTTTAATGGTTGCTGAGATATTGTAAGTTGCAAAATATTGCTAATTTAATAGTTACTTTTACTGCAAGTTATAAAATCCAGTTTATGACCTAGAACCTAAAAATGTTGTGCTGACATTTTGCCATTTGCACTTCTTTAATAACCCAATGTGGTTCTAAGAATATGAACATTGTTTGAAATATGAGGATATAATTTGATTGTATCAAAAAGTTTAGGCTCCACCCATTGAAAGTTCCATTGCAAACTTCCAGGTCTCCATTGGAGGGAATGGTTTATGTCTGCTAGGAATGGAATTACTAAAGAGCACTGCCCCTGTATTAGACAAAGTGGATGCTGTAAATCACAACTATGACTAAAGCTGGATCCAGCACTAGGCGACATAGGCATTTGCCTAGGGCCCCAATGAAGGCTAGGGGGCCCAAAAAAGGAAAAAAAAAAAAAATAAAAATTTATGTAATAGTTTTTTTTCAGAATTCAGATTATGATCAGACAATTCTGAACCATTGCGTGCAATGCATATGGTTCAGTGTGAATAGGCTCGCAGCATTCTCTTCTTCATGCACATTGGTTGTTGGCTTGGCTTCTTCCACTCTTTTGTGGGGGTACTTTTCCACTACTGATGCTTTTTATTTTCTCCTCTGGGCATCAGACTAAGTATTATAAGTGGGTACATTGGTCTACCCCCCCCCCCCGACCAGTTTTAATAGTTCAGTCCAATCGGCAGCAGGTTTAATATTGCTTGTTAAACCAAGCTTAATTTCTTTCGTTTTTACTGCCGAATTTCAACGGGACTCAGTTCCCCTCCTGAACTGTAAAAAAAGAGTCCAGTGCCAGCCAGTTTGCCTGCAGCATCAACTCCTTAGTGAGTTTGCCAAGGCCAGCCAAGGTGAATGGAACAGACTGAAGGAGGACATAGTAAGGTAAATCACACTCGGTCATTCTCTCCAGAAAACGTAAGTAATGGAGAGTAGTGAAATCTGGGCTGGCAATTGGCTGGTGTGTGTGTGTGTGTGTGTGTGTGTGTGTGTGTGTGTGTGTGTGTGTGTGTGTGTGTGTGTGTGAATGGATTAGAAAATTAGAATCAATGCAGAGTGAATGAAAGGCTGCAAGTAAACAAGAAAGAGCATATGGTGGTCAACTGTCCGTGGTTTTTTAGTAAATCACGTAGGACTGAACAGTCCCTAAATAAAAGTATACATTTGAGTTTCAGACTTCATATAATTCAGGAAAAAGCATGATAACTGTAATCTTGTTGTTTTAGCAATTTTCTAATTTAATAAGAGCAATATTTAAAGTTTGTCTTCATTTTTGGGCCTTTGTCCTGCCACTATTTTAGGCATTGTCCAGATTTCTTGTACTCAGAGGTTGAAAGGTATGAGAGCATACGTCTCCTCAACTGACTCAAGTTTTATTTCTGTCCCTCTTAGTCATCCTAAGACTGTTGGCTCTTGGAGAAAAGGTGGTAAATTACCCTTAATAAATAATGACAATAATTAAAGTTATAGGCTTCTTTTACTTCAGAAAAAATGTATGTTACAGAATTTGAAAACTTTACCAATGCTTTATGGTCAGACAATTGCACAATAACAAATTCTTTGATTTTGTTTAATGTTCCTGTTCCAGACTCAGTACCAAGAACACTAGTGCCTCTCCTTTGGTCGATTCTAGCTATTGCTAGAAAAGTCATTACATTGAATTTGAAAAATAAAAATGTCTACTCTTTTTCTGAATTTATTTCTTTAGCAAAAAAATTTATGTAATAAAGAAGTGCAAACTGTGTGTAATCGAGCACTGAATGTCACACATAAGAAGCTACAACCTTACTGGGAAAGTTTTAATGGGCTTGTCTAATCTTAAATTTTGTTGTGGACTCTGTATGTGGTTTTATTATATTATTTTTATTTATAATTTTAATTCATGTTCATTCAAAATGTAATAAAAAAAATTTTGAAGAAAAAAGAGAATTGTATGTTAATTCATATGCTCTTATTCTGTCAATGGGCCAACTTAATAATCCTAGTGTTTTAAGAGTGTACATGATTGTCACTGTTTTTATCTGATGACATGCGTGCGTAAATGGGCATGCCTTCATTGAAGGTTTGGCGTCGAGATGGCACCTCGGCGTTTTGTAAAAATCTACTGCCAATCATTAGCGGACCGGAGTTCCGCTGTGGTGACCCCTTACCGGGAAAAGCCAAAAGACAAACAACTACTTCTGTATTTGTCCCTGACTGGTTCAGAGCTATGGTGTAGAGTAAAAACACTTTTTTACCAATACTTGTGTGGTAACATGTCATTTGATTACTTCCTTATCATTACCAGACATTTTTGACACTTGCAGGAAATGGGGACACCTTATTTTTTCTTATGCAGTTGTGCTAAGAGGTTGAGAGAGGTATCATATACCTCTCTCAGCTGTTAAGATTTGGACAGAATGTCCACATTTTTGCTCCATACTTTTGGTCTGTGTTCCTCATATCTGGCAAATTACTCAGGATATAATACTAATAAACACTAAGCCTGTACAGAGTTTCTGTATCCTTCAGAAAATATATGCTAACCACACAAATCCTGTTATAAGAGGGCAATTTATCTTTTTATTTTCGGGTCTTTACCTCCCTCCCCATTATCTTAGACTTTATCCAGACTTCTTGTTGAGCGGTATGCAGTAGTGAATTTATGGACAGAAGGACAATAACAGTTTTTATACTCTCTCCAAATTCTACTCCATCATTCCAATCAGGATAAATGCTGTCCCTCTTAATTCCTCCAAAAGTGTGTTTATTTTTGAGAAAAGGCAGTGAATTCATTTATATTTAAATAGTGACATAATTAGTTATATTTTAAGAAAATGTATATGAATTCACTTTTCTTATTGTGATTCAACTTAGTAGTACTAATATTTTAAGTGTCCCTGATTGTCCCTAATTATTTATAGTGACTGGCTGATGACTTTTACAGAATAAGTGATGAATAATACTAAATAATGACATGACACTATTACAGTTATATACTACTTTTACTTCAGAAATTGTAGATTGATTCAATTGTATTATTCTGTCAGTGTCTCAAGTTAATGGTAGTAATATTTTTAATTGTCCCTGATTGTCTGGACTGCTCCATAATTATTTCTGGATTTGTCCCCGGTGTATTGAGAGTTATGGATGGTGACTGCTTCTGATTATAGAAAGCAAAGCTGAAAGTTAATATAGGTATTGCAGTGGGCTGGTACACACACACACACACACACACACACACACACACACACACACACACACGCACGTATGTAAAGACACTCACACACTATGTACAGACACTCACACACTATGTACAGACACTCACACACTATGTACAGACACACATACATATTCAGATGCATATATATGCATGCAGCTACTGTAAAAAGATAGCATTTTAGATGGCATTTGTTGTTATCACTGTCTGGTACAGTGTTTTGATTTACATCTGCGACCGTTTAGATTAACCATGTTGAAAGCAAATTATTATTGATGTCATTTGTTAGGAGGGAGGACACTCTGCTAAGTAGCAATCAAAGAGCAGTTTGAGCATGACATTTGTGTGATTCCTGTATAGTCAAAGGTGTTATATACCTTCAGAAAAGAGCCACTGTTCTGAGATTGTCTGTTTGTGCCTTGTATCCAAGTACCTTATTACAAGTCCCTGGACTTGTGTATTGTGATCTGCCTTTGGAGAACTGACATAAGGCCTGTATACAGCTAGTAAAGCTAGCATTTCAGAGGGCTTATGGGCTTTTATTGTTGCATCTTGGCACTATCCTTGTTTTCCACCTATAATCTCTGCAAAAAAGGCTGAGGCAGCTGCAGGTGATATATAAAAACAAAAATGACAGGTGCAGGAGATGTATGAAAGTAACTGGCAGTTTCAAGATCATTTCTGATTATTGATAGGTTTCTTGGAAAGGGGTGACAAGATCTTTGAAATAACTATATTGCCAGTATTTATAATGATGTGATTACTTCACAGCCAGCATCTCGGAGGACTTTTGTTGTCACAGTCTGCTGCTGTGCTTTGTTTCCCCCTGAGGGCAATTGGATCCCTACAGAAGAGGCTGTGTAAAACTAAAGTCAAGAATGCGTGTGTACTAAGCTTGCAGTGTCTCCGAAGTTTCAGTTACGTATTCTGTAACTTCAGTACCATAGTTCCAGGTAGCTAAAGGTGTAGAGTCAAATTCATAGAAATGCTGCACTGTAAGCTCTTTGGTTAGAATTGCAGTCCTAAGTGTGTTTTGTACCAGAGTCCTAAATACCCTACACTCGGAGGCAGATAGAGCTATAGCCTTTGGCTTTAGCTCATGCACTGCCAGTCCAACATTTTGCAGTTGACTTGGGTTTTCATTCTGGGTGTTGTGTAGTGAACTTCTGCTAAGTAAAGTAAAGTAATGGCCTAAGATGTTTTTTATAGTGAATTTGAGATGGTAGTACATAAAGAAACTTATTTTACCAGAAAAATGCATTTTTACAGTTGTAATTTGCCGTGATTACAGTGCCATGTTTTCAAGCTGCTAAAGCTCTGGGCTTGAACGTAGAGACAGGTGTGCTTCACATATAGAGGCTGAGGTTAGGCTCCAGTCGTGAGTTTATGTGCAAATCGTGTTTATAACTTGTGTAGAAAGTGCAACTTTGGTTACTGTGAAATGTGGAAAAGACTTTGGAGGATAACGGTGACTAACAGACTGTGAGAACACAACAGTCTGTAGAAGGAGGCAGCCAAGAGAGGCTGCATAAGTATTGAGAACGTGGCAGAGCCTCACAGGTTTATGAAGCTGTCTTGCTACCACTGTTGCATTGAATAAACTTGATTAGGACTGCTTTTGGAAGGTCATATTCTGGACTCGAAGAAAACAGAAATGGAACCTTTCATTTTAGATGATGAAGAGATGAGCTGTGACAAAAATCCAGACATGATGTAATATTCTGATTGCCTATACATAGGGCTGAGTTACTGATGGTGAATAGTTTGAAACTTGTATGTTAACTGACAAATGCTGTAATTTCTTTGGAAATGAGTTAAGTAATGATTTAAATATTTTTACTGATGACATACACTTTGGCATGTATAGCTCATTTCTTATTTTACTTACAGCTGAAATACATATTGGTAAAAGGACTTGGCAACATTACATAGCACAGGTGCATAAACAACAAAAGATATACCCATACTTGGAAGTCCACTTTCATAATGCATAAGCATGCATCTGGAGCTGTCAAAAGAAAGAAGAGAAGAGAAGAAGAAATAGAAGCCAAAAAACAGATGGTGTTAATGCAGTCTTTACTGTGTCAAAAGTCTTCAGTGCATATGAGCTGCAGCCAGAGTCTGATGTATCTGCAACATGCTCCACCAGTGAAATATATGAAATATATGAATCCATTACAGCTGTACAAATGACAGGGTCGATCATGGCCCTAGAGCACAGTTCTTGACCAGCCAGGTGGTACTACCATATATCCTGGGCAGAAGGGGGCATAGCTAGTGAACCTGTGTCACCCTTCCCCAGAGTGTCTGTGTGTTTGTGTATAAATCAAATCTCAAAGTGTGTGTGTGTCAGCTACTTGGGCAATGACACGAAGCACTGGTTGGACAGAGAGGGTACTGGAGGTTTTGGCTTGACTACTCTGCTGAGATCTGAACCCTATAGCTGTGCCAGTGGGGAGTCTTATCGGGGATCTGGACTGAAAGGGATAAATCAGCCCCAGACTGACTGTGTGTCCTCTTAAGGAAAATTGTAATTTACTGTGTGTGTACTTGTTATCCTCCCAGTGTGGATGCCCATCACTGGTGCTAGTGGTGAGGATTGAAACTCCTTGATTACTGGGCCAGTGTACAGGTGTCACATCTTCAAAAATGTTGTGGATCAACTCTTAAGATTCTTGATTTCAAACTTGTAGTTCAGTTGTAATGCACCACATGGCTTTGCAGATGAGACTTGTAAGGCTGATAGGTCTGTAATTCTGTAGGACAGTTGTAAAGGCATCACCACTACAATGTGTCACTCCATGACACAAAACCAGTAGATAAACTTAGGATCCAATGTTGTCTTTTTTTTCATCCATTTTAAACATATGGGTTGTTGGATCCGATCTCTGCACTGAAATCTCAAGCTTCTTCAGATCCATAACTCTGACTCCTTCCCTACCATTAATTCCCTGTACTCCACCTTTGCAGCTCAGATCTCGTTTGCTGCCTGAAGGAATTGGTTTATCAGAAGAGCTTTCTGCAGTTGTGTATCCTTGCACTTAACTTTGACTTTCTTCTCTTACTGGGAGAGTTTTCACTGTGTGTATGTGTGTGTATGTATATATATATATATATATATCTATGTATATATATATATATATATATATATATATATATATATGTATATATATGTATATATATTTATATATATTATATATATGGATCTAGGACTGTTGAACGAAAGTTCAACAGTCCAAATCCACTATCATCGAATGCACTTTAACGAAAGCGCTTTCACCAAAAAAGTGCTTTCGCTAAAGTGTTAAAAAAAAAAAAAAAAAAAACATTAAATCTACTTTTATGCAGGGGGGCTGTGCCCCTCCACACCCCCCCACTTTAATATTCTCACTACGGGATTGCACTACAGTGGGGAAAGGGGAATTTTCCCTTATCCGCACCGTAGTACGACCGGCACAACAGGCATACTTTTGTGAAAAGCCTTGGTGAAAAGCATTTTCTATAATCCTTTTTTTTCTTAGAGCAGATTTATGTAGATATTTGATATTATATAGATTTAGATACAATTAGGTCTACTTGTTTCAAAGTTTTTATTGCTTTTACCCTTAGTATAGTTAGTGTGTATATGTACATGTGGGTGTGTGCGTGTGTACATGTATGCGTGTTGGTGTGTGCATGTGTACATGTACATATGTGCATGTCTGTGTATGTGTCTGTATGAGTACATGTGCATGAGTACTCGTGCGTGTGTGCCTATGCATGCATGGATGTGCAAGTGTATTCATATTTCTTTTTGTTCTTAAGGTTTTTGTCTGTTACCTTTTCATGGACTTCAGAATGGCCGGATCCTTGAACTTCATAAAATGCTCAGAGTGTGGACACCCCAGGACCCACACTCTAAATGTGTATGCTGGTTGGGCACTGGCCATGTAGATGATGATTGTCAGGCTTGCACTGCCTTCAGTGTTAGAGCTCTACAGACCAGAAAGGTCATAGTGTTGAAAGGGCTCCTTCCTGCACAAACATGGGCCACACCTTCAATTTCTTCTCCCCAGGCCAAAAAGAAAGATAATGATAAAGAAACAGACAGAAAATAGAGAAAAGAAAAAAGGAAAAGGTTTTAGCATGTATACCAGATGAATCTCCTACAAAATGGCTAAAAAACATTCTCCAGAGCCATCATCTTCACTCAGGTCTGACACGAAATGTACATACAGATTGGAACTGACAGACTCATTGTTCGGATTTCTCTCTCTCCAAGACTGAGGTACTTTCTGGACACAATCAGTCCTAGACAGCACTCTCCTATTCTACAGGAGAGAAGATATTCCAGACCGTCTACTTGATCATCTTGGAGTCTCCCAGAGCAAGATGTTGACAGGATGATTAGGAAATTTTTGAGGACAGAAATCCATCTTGTGTTTATCCTGATGTTCTTCTTGTTTCACTGTTGCAGTCATTACATTTGGGTTATCTGCCTGCAGGCTGCCCTCAACCGGCCTGAATACCAGAGTATTGGATTCCTACATCGGATGCTGTTTCTTCTTCCATGACGTCAGGTTGTCAATGGTATAAAACATGCAGCCGATGCCATTACATTAGTCTTTCTTGCTGGGCGATGCCCAAAACAGAAGCAGTTTGCAAGTGCCGGTCGGCCGACTCCTGAAAGTTTCGTTTTCATGTTTTAGAACTGAAGTCTTCGAAAAAAGCTAAGTACTTCATTGGGGATCCTTTTTCTTGCTCTTAACCGATGTCAGTAAAAGTTAACAATTGTCTTACCTGTGGAAAGCAAATACCTCATAAAGAAATATCATCTAGTACCCTGCCAACAGATTGTATTCGTGGGAGCAAGCTTGAACACAACTTCCCAGATGGCTTACCTCATGCCAGGGAAACAAGTTTATTTGACAGCCTACTTCAAACTACTGGCCACAAAGACCCAGCTATCTGCAAGGAAAATTTTGCAAGCCCTGGGGTTTATGGCCTCTTGCATTCTACTAATTCCATGTGCAAGACTGCATATGAGGAAACTACAATGGTATCTAAAAAGCCTATGGTGTCAACATTCTCAGGACCTGGAATCACTGATTCCTGTCTTTCCTTGTATAAAGACAGAGTTCCTTTGGTGGGCAGAGGCCTGCCACCACAACAAGGGGCTCCCTTTCAATCAACCTCCTGCCGCCCAAACCCTAACAACAGACGCATCCGACTATGCATGGGGGGGGGCTCAGTTGGCAGGGCAGTGCATTCAGGGCAAATGGAACCAGAGTCAAATGCACATCAACCAAAAAGAAATGTAGGCTGTACAGAATTTCCTGACAGCCTTCAAAGACCACATCCTTTCAGGACAATTATTGGTAAAGACAGACAACACCACAGTTATGTGGTACATAAACAAGCAGGGGGGAACCCACTCGTACCCTCTCTGCAGACTAGCCATGGTTCTGTGGAACACAGCCTAGAGCTACCAAGTGCACCTACAAGCTCATTTCCTGCCAGTCAAGCTAAATTCACTGGCAGACAACCTAAGCATAAACCTCATGGACCCACACAAATGGAAACTGGAGCCAAAAATATTCAACCTCTTGAGGAACAAATGGGGGACTTCAGAGATAGACCTGTTTGCCTCCCCCCAGAACTACCAGTTGGACAAATTCTGCACAAGGACTCCCCACAGTCAAGCTTGGAAAGTGGATGCCCTGTCCTTTACCTGGGAAAGCCTCTCGGTTTATGCCTTTCCCCCTTTGCCTCTCCTCTCGAAGGTTCTGCTAAAGATCAAACAGGACAAACCAGGGACAATACTTAGTGCACCAGACTGGCCCCACCAGCACTGGCACCCCCTCTTGCGCAGCATGATAGTGCTGGATCCATGGCACCTACCTCAGACACTTTCCCTGCTGTCCCAGCAGGTGGGCCAGATTCTGCACCCTCAGCTTCAAACCCTGAACCTTGCAGCCTGGCTAATTCCTTGAGCTCTCCAATAGCATGCCCCAGTAAGCAGGTGCTGGATGTCATTCTGGAAGCAAGGAGACCTAGTACTAGAGAATCCTATGCTGAAAAATGGAAAAGATAATGTACGTGGAGCCAGACCCAGGGTATGGGCACTACAGTGCCCAGCTTACCTCATATTCTTCAGTACTTAACAGAAGTGCTCCACAAGGGCTTATCCTTCTTGTCAATTAAAATTCATGCCTCTGCAATTTCAGCACATTATAATACTGAACCACCCTTCTTCTCTCACCCCCTGTTAAAGCAATTCCTCAGAGGGGCTAAAAATTTAATACCCCCCCTCCAGATGAGCCCCTGCTCCATCCTGGGACCTTAACTTTATATTGGAAAAGCTCACTCTCCCTCCATTTGAACCACCTGCAACTGCAGAGTTGAAATTTCTTTCTTGGAAAACAGCCTTCCTTCTAGCCATCACTTCAGCAAGAAGAGTGTCTGGATTACAGGCCCTCATGACAGTGGAGCCCTTCATTTTCTTCCATGCAGACAGGGTTTCCCTCAGGACCAATCCTTTTATGCTCAAGGTGGTGTCTAGTGTGGCCCTAAATCAATCCATTCATTTGCCTACCTTTTTCCCGAATCCACAAAACAAAGGAAAACGAATTCTGCACTCTTTGGACGTACACAGACAACTTAGATTTTATTTGGACAGGACTAAGTCTGTCAGGAAATCTGAACAGATGTTAGTTGGCTTTGCTGCACGGGCAGAGGGGAAGGCCATTTCAAAGCAAACCATTGCTAAATGGATAGCCCATTGCATTCATTTCTGCTATAAACACCATGGAAAACCTACCACACAGGGGATAAGATCACATTCCACCAGGGCTGCATCTACCTCTACAGCCTTTCTCAGAAGGGTCCCTACCAGGGACATCCCAGAAGCTGCTACCTGGAGCTCTGTACATACCTTCAAACATTACCACATGCGTATGTTTTCTAAATCTAGCGCTGGTTTTGCCACTTCAGTTTTGCAGGGCTTAATCTTCTTCTTCTTTCAGCTTTTCCCGGTTAGGCATCGCCACAGCGGATCACCTGTCCACTCATGATTGGCAGTGGAGTTTTACAGTGTCGAGTTGAGTTTTGCAGAGCTTAATAGCTGGCCCTAATGCTCTCTAATTTCCTCCTACCTTCCTTAGCTTTGGGAATCAACCCAAATGTAATGACTGCAACAGTAAAACATGAAGAACATAGTACAGTTGTGTACACTTACCATAAATGTAGATGTTTGAGAGTATACACTGTTGCAGTCTTGGTTACCCTCCCTCCAACCCCCTGACGTCTCTTGGCTCTACCTTTGATTCTTGTTTTAAGCTTTCTGGTGTATTTGATTTTTGATGGAGTTGTAACATAACATATAATTGCTTCCCTTTGTGGGGGCACCTGACATCTGGGGCAAGAAAACCTGATGTAATGTCGTCGGCTGAATCTTTTATAGCCTTGACAACCTGACGTCATGGAAGAAGAGACAGCATCTGATGCAGGAATCCAAGACTCTGGTATTCAGGTTGGCTGAAGGCTACCTGCAGGCAGATAACCCAAATGTAAGACTGCAACAGTCAATACACTCAAACATCTACATTTATGGTAAGTGTACACAACTGTACTTTACCATCCCCTGAGAAGATTCAGAGTACTTAACACCCCTTCAGTCATTAATCCTGTACCAGTTTGATCTTCAGCACTCGTTATATTGGACCCAACTCAAGCTGGATGATCTTTGTCGGTACTGGAGATGCTAACCACTTCAATGCTGACAGTTTCCCTGTCTCTGTTGACAGCAGTGCCATTAAATCAAGAGGAGACTCGGAAGCTGAATCTTTGGTGCCAGGTTTTGGAGGAGTGTGAGTTGACACCGAGGTTCTCGGAGCTGTCCCTCCTCTCATTGCCTCAGCCTTGGATAGTTCTGGTCTAAGGTTGGCTTCAAGGTTGGGAGTCATCAGCATTGAGCATTCCTTTTCATCTTTGGATTGGGGAGAACCTTCAATGCAGGTTGTGGCTTCAGCCTTCAGAACCTTTGAAAGGGTCCTGGCAGATTCCAAGAATGGGGTGTCTTCAACTGGGTTGTTTCCACCCAAACCCCAGTGTAGTCTCTTTCTTCTCATCATCTTGCCAGACAGGAACAGTTGGTTCCAAAGGCTTCTGAGGATGTCTGTTTCGTCAGTTCCTAGTCTGATTTGGACCCTTCTGTAAATCCCCCAGAAGGTCAACACAAGAAACGCACGTGCAAATGGAAGCACATAGACTCATCTCCAGAGTACTTCACTGAAGGCATTGACGTTTCTTTGATCCCTCTCTGAAGATGTCACTTTTGGCAATTTCCTCGAACTAATGAAACAAACAGGGGGGTGGTCATCCGTTTACCTGATGACGCAGTATTCTTGGAAGCCTTTGGTTCCTGGCCAAAATCATCTTGGGTGGTACCACTCGTTGATACCCTTATCAGCCTTACGGTTTAATGGGCATGGAAGGACCCTGATGTGGTGGATGCAATCCCCAAGAAAGCGGATCATATATTAGCTGCACCTAAGGACAGGAAACATTAGAGCAAGGGTCCCCCCAGTGGCTGCTATGGTGGTAACAGCAGCCACAAATAACCATCTGAAGAGAGTTCCTCTCTTTGTCCCCCCTAAGAGATAGTCGAGGGCGCTGGACATGTGTGGGAACCAGGCCTGTCCATCAGTGACTTTCACAATTAGATTGGTGAATATAGATGCATATTGTAAGTTCTAACTGAAGTAATGGACAGAAATCATTCTTATCCGTTAACCTTCTAGTGAGAGACTGTAGAAAAGGAGACATCTCCATCTTTTCCTACATTGTACATACCCCACCTACTTCATCCTCTAAGTCCTGGGGAGCATTTGCAGGTTTACCTGCTTGCATGGGAATTGGCTATTACTGATGCATCCCTTCTAGATCATCACGGATGCACAAGTAAAGGCCGCACTCTCCAAAGCCAAGAACACAGCATCCATGGGACCAGACAATATCCCAGGCTGTGTACTGCATGAACTACAGAACGAACTGGCACCCCCACCTAAGTACTGTGTTCAATCATAGCCTCACCTTAGGCTATGTACCTACTGAATGGCACACAGCGACGGTTATCCCACTCCACAAAGGGGGTGCCTCCACGGACCTCCAGAAGCTAGCGCCCCATTAGCCTGATGAGCCTGGTCTGCATTCCCATGGAACGTATATTCTTGGAGCTTATAAACAAAGACATAGGTAACCTCCAAACCCTGGATTGTAAAAGGTAGATGTCTACTAAACCTGTATGACTTCTTTGAAGCAGTCACTAAAGCCGTAGACGAGGGCAAGGTAGTGCACACAACCTATCTTGACCTTGACAAGGCTTTCTTTACCGTTTCCCCATTCTGGAATTATAAATAAACTCACTAGACTGGGCATAAATCCCTATGTCACAAGATGGGTGGCCAACTGGCTCACTGTCAGAACCCACACAGTAAAAGTAGCCAACTCCAAGTCCAACTTCAGACCGGTGATGAGTGGAGTACAACAGGGTTTAGTCCTGGGTCCTCTCCTGTTTGGCATCTACTTCTCTGAAGTGCAGGCCAACACAGAAGGTCTTTGGCTAACAAAGTTCACAGATGACTGCAAACTGGGAGCCATAATAAAATCACCTAATGATGTAGACATTCTACAAAAGGGCCTCACAGAGACAGATGCTTGGTGTGAAAGTCATGGCCTCAAGCTCAATGCCAAGAAATGCATTGTCATCCCCTTTGGGAAAAACTCGGTACTCATGAACTACCACATAGGTGGTAGCTCACTAAACAATGAAAGTGTGATAAGAGACCTCAGGGCACAGGTGGACAGTAGTCTCTCCTTTGATAACCACATTGCCACAGTAGTCAGGAAATTCTTCAGTGTGGCACACTTCATCACAAAAGGTTCTCCTCTAGAAAAAAAGGAGGTCATTTTTCCTCTCTACTCATCCCTCATCAGATCCATTATAGAGTATAATGCCCCATTTGGCATGTATCTCACAAGCCAACTGCAACAATTTGAAAGGCCACAGAAATACCTCACTAGGAGGATTACCGGCCTCAAACAGATGTACGCAGACCGTCTCAAAAAATTCCAGCTCTGGTCTGTCACATATCGCCTACTCAGAGGTGATCTCTGCCTAACATACAAAGCTATGTCAAACCCAGAGCTGTTGGACATGCTACACTTACAAGACATCCCAATCTCTCCTTACCACATGCTTCAGGGACCTAAACCTTGTCAGCACAATAAACGGAACATGCTGGAGGGATAGATTCCTGACCCAGAGACTTCCCATATTCTGGAAAAAAAACTACCCATTCATGTCAAGCAAAGCTCCTCATTTCTTTGAGAAAAATGTTGACGACTGGATGGGAAATAGTACATTCACCCCGGGGATCACTTCTGCAGCACTGCTTGACAGGGGCACAGGAATATAATTTTCTTGGGTGGCGAAAGCCAGGGAATCTTTTTGGCTAGGCTTATATAGACCCCAGGGCCGATAGCTTAGTACCTACCTATGAACCTATGTAGGATTTCCTTCAATTTAACACTTTCAAGAGGATTTTCCTTGTCTAATTTTGACTTTTTTTCGTATTTTAGTTTTCTTACAAAATTAACAAAATGGAAATTTCTGTACCAACTGTTCCACTATTTCCATTCTGTTTTGTAATCTCTAAATACTGATAATATCTCTCCTACTTTTTTTGTCAGCGTATCCCTTGATTTCGTTGATATAATTAGATTGGTTAAATTCTTGCTAGATTATGCATTCATTTAGGAGTTAATGCATAAGCATTACTTCTCTGTCCTTCAAGAGCTAGAGCAGTTATGACCTAATGTATGCTGATGTTTTATTTAGAGAATTTGTTTGATCTTGAAGGGATGTCTCTCCTTTCAGGAATTTTTTTTTTTCAGTTTTTGCAGCTTTGTATATCCAGTCATTCTTTTTCCCATTACTTAATTTTAGTTTTGCTCTATTGTGTCAGTCTTTATTTGATCTAGAAGGGATGTCTGTCCTTTCAGGAATTTTTTTTTTCAGTTTTTGTAGCTTTGTATATCCAATAATTCTTTTTCCCATTACTTAGTTTTAGTTTTGCTGTATTGTGTCAGTCTTTGTTTGATCTAGAAGGGATGTCTCTCCTTTCAGGAATTTTTTTTTTCAGTTTTTGTAGCTTTGTATATCCAATCATTCTTTTTCCCATTACTTAATTTTAGTTTTGCTCTATTGTGTCAGTCTTTATTTGATCTAGAAGGGATGTCTGTCCTTTCAGGAATTTTTTTTTCAGTTTTTGTAGCTTTGTATATCCAATAATTCTTTTTCCCATTACTTAATTTTAGTTTTGCTCTATTGTGTCAGTCTTTGTTTGATCTAGAAGGGATGTCTCTTTTCAGGATTTTTTTTCAGTTTTTGTAGCTTTGTATATCCAATAATTCTTTTTCCCATTACTTAATTTTAGTTTTGCTCTATTGTGTCAGTCTTTGTTTGATCTAGAAGGGATGTCTCTCCTTTCAGGATTTTTTTTTCAGTTTTTGTAGCTTTGTATATCCAATAATTCTTTTTCCCATTACTTAATTTTAGTTTTGCTCTATTGTGTCAGTCTTCCATAAGTATAGTCTTTAAAAGTGACCCAGACCATAAGTTTGTTTACATCTCTTATTATTAATTTCCAAAAACATGTCAATTTCTTTAGTGAACCATTTCTTAAATTCTTCTTTGTTAACAAGATATTCTGGAATTCTAGAAGTGAGTATGAAAGTATTAAAATTACTTATTAATTTAAACAAAATAACATTATGGTCTTTAAGTGGACATGAAATTATTCTGAAGCTGAACAGTCTAGAAATTATATCCTGGGAGAGAAATACTTTCTGTCCTTGAATGTGTACCATGTACTTGTGAATAATGAGTGAAATTGAGTAAATTAGATTCTTTTAACATAAATGTATCATTTAAACACAGAATATCAGTCCAGCCTTTAAGTGCTTTTGTTAAGGGAGACAGTTGTGGATCATTAACTGCACATGATTCTGATTTGTCAGATATACAGTTAGTAATTTTCCATAATAATACTACCTTTCAAATTGCTAAGAACTGTGATTTCCAAAGGCTTCCCAGCTTATCTAACCCCCATGCTTGGAAACCACTATACATTTGCAAGAGTCCATAACCTGTTATTTTACTGCATTATCACTGCAAATGAAACATTGTGGTCTTCCTTTAAAAAAATAGCCACCTTTGCCATTCTTGGCCCATTTTTTGCATAGCAGTACAACTCCTTTTATCTTGTTTTTGTGGTTAGGTGTGCTAAAATTTCATGCTGAAAGAATTTATATTCCTCTTTATTCACAGGAGACCAAAATTAATAGAATGGATAAAATACTTGTGCTTTGCTAACATTGATGCATTTCAGTGATTTCTCTCTTTTAGGGTTACCATTCAAGCCATTTATGTTTACTGATGCAGTGGATATAAAAAGTGTACACACCCCTGCTAAAATGCCAGTTTTTTTTACATAAAAAATGAGACCACAATAAATCATTTCAAAATGTTTTCCACCTTTAATGTGACTATAACATGTACAATTCAATTGAAAAACAAGCAAATATGTTAGGGGGAAATTTAAAAAATAAAAAAAAAATGTATAATAAGCTGGTTGCATTAGTGTGCACACCCTTAAACTAATACTTTGTTGAAGCACCTTTTGATTTAATTACAAGGGTCACTTGAAAACCATGCTTGAGTCATGGAGGAATGTGAAGAAATTAGATACGGTCATCTGTGCTAGCATGTCTGGAGGAAGTTTTGTATATAATTTCAGATTAACCCCAGCCATCAATAAACTCTGCAACAGAAGGAAGAAACTGTTGCAGAAAAAAAATGAAATCACAAGACTAGAAAACTTCTCTTATCAGTCTCAACAAAAAGCTGAGATCCCTTATCAAATCCTCTAAAGTTAGCTATGAAGGCAGAATTGTGGCTGACACCAAATTTGTCTTGAGTTATTGCACAATGGCACCTCCTGTACTGAGCCAACAGATATAGCCAACATACTGGCTGACAGATTCAGTGCCAGCTTTACCCCCCCCCCCAAGGGCCCTGTCACAATACCAGAAGAAAGCCTGGTACCCACCATTTCTGTGACACAGGTAAAAGCTGCATTGTCCAAAGCCAAGAATACAGTGTCCATGTGACCTGATAATATTCCTGGCTGCATCCTACATGAACTACAAAACGAACTGGCACCACATCTGTGTGCCCTGTTCAATCACAGCCTTACCTCAGGCTATATCCCTAACGAATGACGCACTGCTACAGTCATCCTGATCCATAAAGGAAGAGCAACTACAGACCCTGGGAACTATTGCCCCATTAGCCTGAAAAGTCTGGTATGCAAAGCTAGAGAGTTGCATCATCATGGACCTGCTTAAAGGTATAGGCAGTCTCCAAACTCTTGACCCCAAACAGTTTGACTTTATCAAGGGGAGATCCTGCCTTCTGAACCTGGTTGACTTCTTTGAGGCAGTCACCAAGGCTATGGATGAGGTTAAGGCAGTGCATACAGCCTACCTTGACCTGGCCAAGGCCTTTGATACCATTTCCCACTCCAGTATCATTGATAAACTCACCAAACTAGGCATCGATCCTTACTTCATAGGTGGGTTGCAAATTGGTTCACAGACAGGATCCACAGAGTGAAATTTGCGGATTCCAAGCCAGACTGTCGACCAGTCATGAGTGGAGTCCCACAGGGCTCTGTCCTGGGCCCTCTCCTGTTTGGCATCTACTTGTCAGAAGTCCAGGCCAACACAGAAGGACTCTGGCTGACTAAGTTCACTGAAGACTGCAAGCTAGGCATCATTATCAACTCCCAAAGTGATGCTGACATCCTACAAAAGGGCCTGTCTGAGACTAGTGACCGGTGTCAAAGCCATGGCCTGAAGCTTAACACCTAAAATTGTTTTATCATCCCCTTTGGAAAAACTCAGTTCACACGAATTACCACAATGATGGGAGCCCACTGAACACTGAAGGAGCCATAAGAGATCTGGGCACCCAGGTCGACAGCCACCTCACCTTGGACCACCACATTGCCACTCTGGTCAGAAAGTCCTTCTACATGGCATATCTTATAACCAAAGGTTTCGCATCCAGGACGAAAGAGGTTATCATCCCTATCTACTCATCCGTCATTAGATCAGTTATTGAATATAATGCCCCATTTGACATGTACTTGACCAAACACTTACAACAGCTGGAGAAGCCACAAAAGTACCTCACAGAAAAGATCCTAGGCCTTAACCACATGTCCTACATGGGCAGCCTCAAGAAACTTCATCTGTTCTCAGTCTCTTATTGTCTACTTAGAGGTGATCTCTGCTTGACTTACAAAGCCATGTCCAACCCAGCCCTTCATGAAATGCTGCACCTAAAGAAATCCTAGTCCTCCCACTCCACACACTCCAGAGATCACAACCTCATTACCACAATTAACAGAACATGCTGGAGGTACAGGTTCATCTCTCAAAGACTGCCCATACTCTGGAATAAGCTTCCCATTCATGTCAAGCAGAGCACCTTGCTGGCCCTCTTCAAGAAGTCTTGAGTGGATGGGTAACAGAAAGTTCACCTCAGGGATCACTCCAGTTGCCCTACTGGATAGGAGCACTGGGACGGTGCATGGGTATTTCTTTTTGGGCTAGGCTTGTAAAGGCTCCAGAGCACCTATGAACCTGTGTGTTATATGCTAGCGTGACTAGCTATGACATTGTAAATAAGTTTGTACTTGTTTATCTGTAATATGTACAGAATGTTTTGAAGACTTGAACAGTGTCCTTTTACATTTCTAACTGTGCATTTTTGTGAAGAAGGATTCTAAAGGCAAACTGTCTCGGATTCTGGTGATATGCAGATGATGTCATCAGAATGTTGACAGCTGCTATGTGTTACTGTCAGAAACTGAAAGACAGGAAGGAACTTTTACTGTTGGTTGATTTTCAAAATATGAAATGAGAATTAGATCTGCAACAGTTGACAGTTAGGCTAGTCTATCAAAGAGCATGCTGAAGACAGTTGAAGTCAGTCACTAGACAGTTACAGTTGTTAGTAGTTGTCAGTTAACAGCCAGTGACAGATGTACCGTGCAGTGGATACCCAAAAGGATTCACCAAGAACTGTAAGCCTGCCTTTGCTCTGTTGTAGTAATTTAGTTTAGATTGGGGACAGTATTCTTTAGTTAGATAGGAAAATTATAACTAATCAGTTAGAGTTTTTCTAAATGTTGGATTTCTGTCCTTCAGTAATGATTTAATTTTCCTGGTGATTGAGCTCTGCTTGTTTATAGGAAATTACTGTTTTATATTTTTAATAATTTTGCTAATTTTACTAAGTTACATTGTGGCTGGTCAATCAGTGTTTTCCTTTAGTGATTTGAGATTGTTTATATTTGCTTTGATAATTCCCAAGGCTACTCCAAAAGCCTGGCTGCTTAGGTCATTTGCTATTTGTTTTAATATTTAATTTTCAGATTGGACTCCCATTTGGAAAGGGCATGAAGACTCTCTGATTGGTGACAACAAGTTACCGTATTATTTTGCAGAAGGGACACAGCTGAAAATCTGTGTCAGGCTTTCCCAGAAGTGTCTTAAACTAGGATACATTGCTCTGAAGTGTGTAATAAGTTAATTAGGGGTGGACAGAAGTATGCAGTCCATTCCCAGTCAATAGAGCATGTTCCTGTTGTACTTTTAGGGGAAAACTGTGAAATATTACTCCCGTTTAAGTGACAGTCTCACATTGGAGTCAGTAGTGAGGATTGATACTCCTTAGTTACTGACCCAGGATGGTAAGGGATGGCACATTATTTGGTGGCAGTTCAGTGGGACATTATCTGGATTTCACAGTTATAAATATCATGATTTAAATAATTGTATTTCCCATGTCCCGACTCCAGTGACTCCCTCTGTATGATGAGTGTACTGTAAGAGCAGCAACAATCAATTTCAGTAGTTACTGTTTCGTAATCACACTTAGTTGTTTCTTGTTAGTAATAGCTTAATCATAATGTTGTGAAGCATACACTATCATAATGAAATGCCTCTAACACTCAGATGTTCTTCGTATTTCACTGTTGCAGTCATTACATTTGGGTTATCTGCCTGCAGGTAGCCCTCAGCCAGCCTGAATATCAAAGTCTTGGATTCCTGCATCGGATGCTGTCTCTTCTTCCATGACGTCAGGTCATCAGGGGGTATAAAACATGCAGCCGACGCCATTACATCAGTCTTTCTTGCCGTGCAGTGCCCAAAGCAGAAGCAGTTCGCAAGTGCCAGTTGGCCGACTCCTGAAATTTTCGTTTTCGAGTTTCAGAACCAAAGTCTTAAACTAAAAAGCTAAGTACCTCATTGGGGAAACTTTTTCTTGCTCCTTACCAATGTCAGTAAAAGTTAATAACTGCATTATTTGTGGGAAGCAAATACCTCATAAGGATTTTCATTTCTACTGTATTCCTTGCCTAGACCCTGACCACAAAGTACCCTGCTGTTGGTTTTGTGCTAAATTTAATCAATGCATTATTAAACGTCGGTATATTTTTTCTTCTAAATATTTTGGCTCACGCTTTAATTATCCAGAAATGTCATCAGTTAGCAATCCGACTACCGAAATACCTAAAAAATGCAAAGAAAAAGAGAGAGAGACACAGGCCTTTGAGGTCCAAAACTGACGACAACGCTTCTCTTAAGCCAGTCGCCAGTTCGCCAGTACTCAGTGAGGCGCTTTCGCAGCCCCTGATACCCACAACTTCTGATTCGCAGGCCTCTACTGAGACCCATTCAGAGTTTGGTATGCCGCGAGATGCTTCAGTTATGGAACCCGCGGATGTCTTTACCTTAGATGGGTCCGGAGCCGCTGTGCAGGCACTGGCTTCTGAGGGTGTTTTCAGGCCTACAGATTTGTATGTTAGACCGACGCCACTTTCAAAACTAAGGCCAAAATCTAAACCTATGTCTAAAAAACCAATGCCTGAGCCACATGTGCAGGCCCCTATGCCTCAAAAAACAAATGATCAAAATGGCTGAAGATTTAATTACTCTGATCAGGGGTAGTCACCCCCCCCCCTTCTAAGAGGCCTAGGCAAGACATTGATTATGAATCTTCTGAACAGGATTCTGTTTCTTCTGATCCTTCTAATGAACAGGATTTGTCTATACCTACTTATGAGGACTCTGATGCAGAAGATTCCATTCCTCCTGCTTCTCCCCCTGAGGATTTTTCTTTTGGGGAAACTTTACATACCTTAAGGGAACATTTCCACTGGGAAAGTCAGGATTTCTCTGAATCTAAAAAGAGACTTAGGGATTTTCTTCTTCTTCCTCAGCATAGGCCTTTGGCTATACCTCCTGTTCTAGACATTGTTGATGATGTTTTTTCAGAATCTAGTATGGCTCCTGATTCTCTGCCTCCGGCTCCTTGTAAGCCAGACAGATACTACAGGGTTCCTGACTCCCACAAGTTCCTTTTCAGAAATCCTGTTGCAGATCCTGAAACCATTTCTCAGGGTCCCAAGGGCATTAAGGCTTCTACTGCTAAAAATCCTACCCGTTCTGATAGAGATTCCAGGGCACTGGATAAATGGGCTAAGAAGGTTTACACTTCTGCAACCTTGGCAATCAGGGCTTTAAACTGTCATTTTCATATGCTTAAATATCAACAGCATATCATGGGACTGCTTAAACAGAAAATGATGTTAATTTCTGATTGTGTGGAAAATAAAGATTTACAGGATCTATTGCATTCAGCTGAACAAGTTGGAAAACATACTTTGCAATGTGGTTTTGATTCTTTGGAGGCCTCTTGCAGGGCTGTTGTAACTGGGTCTGCACTAAGAAGGCATGCTTGGCTCAAAGAGCAAACTCTGCCTGATCATGTTAAAGCAAAATTGTTGGATGCTCCTTTACAACAGGACCGTCTCTTTGGTAATAAGGCTGAAGAAGTTTTAAAAAAGATGGAAGATAAAGCTAAATCCATGCAAACTGTGAAAGATTTCTTACAAGCGCAACCTCCAAGATTTAGTAGGCACTGGCCTACTAAGAACTAGTCCTTTCCAGTTCCTTCGAGAGCCACTCAAGTCAAACCCAGACATTCCAAAGGCTCCAGGTTTCAGTCACAAGGGACTTTTAGAACAAAACAATGGGGTGCCTCCTCCTCCAAATCTGGAAACAACAAGACACCTCCCTATGGTAAGCAGTCTCAATGACTTCCCTCTACACTTACCAAGCACTTACCTTTTAGCCACCCCTTTGGGGGGAAAACTGGCACTTCATGCATGAAACTGGCAACTTGTATCCCAAGACAAATGGGTTTTAAATATAGTATCCCAGGGATACAAATTTCATTTCCACATGTTGCCAATCCCAAACGGATGGCCAGACCTGCCCCCAAATCAGTGGGCAGAGGCCCAGAAACAAGTACTGTCCCTCATGAACATGGGGGCTATTCAACCAGTACCAGAAGAGGAAAAGGGACAAGGTTTCTATTCAAGACTTTTCCTGGTACCCAGAAAAGACAAATCATGGCGTCCAATTCTGGACTTATCTACTCTAAACACATTTCTGGACATTCCAAAATTCAAGATGCTGACTCTTCAACAGTCACTTCCTATGCTAGGCAAAGATGCCTGGTTGGTAACTCTAGACTTAAAAGAGGCTTACCTGCATATCCCAGTCAGGGGAAACTTGCAGAAGATACCTCCGCTTGAAAGCAGGCTACTTGCATTACCAGTTCTCTGCACTGCCCTTTGGCTTATCTGCTGCACCCAGGGTCTTCAAAAAGTGCCTGGCTCCAGTAATTGCATTTTGCAGACAAAGAAATATACAAATATATCCATACCTGGACGATTGTCTAATTCAGGCAGAAAACAGGGACATTCTTTTAAAACATCTGGCGTTTGTAAAAAGGGTTCTATCTTGTCTAGGGTACACTATAAATGAAAAGAAATCACAACTGGTACCCTCTCAAAAAATGACATTCCTGTGTGCAAGCTTGAATACAACTGCCCAGATGGTTTATCTTACGCCAGAAAAGCAAATTCATTTGGTAACTTACTTCAAACAGGTGGCCACAAAAACCCTGCTATCTGCAAGACAAATTCTGCAAACCTTGGGGTTCATGGCCTCCTGCATTCTTCTAATTCCATATCCAAGACTGCATATGAGGAAAATTCAGTGGAAATTAAAAAGTTTATGGAGTCAACATTGTCACAGCCTGGAAACAATGATTCCTGTCATACCTTGCCTGCAACTAGAGTTCCTATGGTGGGCAGACGTCTGCCACCAAAACAAGGGACTGCCATTCACTCCACCCCCTGCCACCCAAACCCCAACTACAGATGCATCAGACTATGCTTGGGGGGCTCATCTGGCAGGGAGGTGCATTCAGGGCAAATGGAGCCCAAATCAAATGCACCTTCATATCAATCAAAAAGAAATGCTAGCTGTACAGAATGCACTGACAATCTTCAAGGACTACCTTCATCCAGGACAATTAATGATAAAGACAGACAACACCACAGTTATGTGGTACATAAACAAGCAGGGGGGTACACACTCCTACCTCCTTTGCAGTCTAGCCATGGCATTGTGAAACATGGCCTTGACCTATCAAATACAACTACAAGCTCAATTCCTGCCAGGAAAGCTGAATACTCTGGCAGACGAACTAAGCAGAAATCTCATGGACCCACACGAATGGAAACTGGAACCACGGATTTTCAACATGTGACACGCAAATGGGGGAGTCCAGACATAGATCTTTTTGCCTCACCCCAGAACTATCAGTTGAACAAATTCTGCACAAGAACTCATTACAAAAAAGCCTGGAAAGTGGATGCTTTATCCTTCAGCTGGAAAAATCTATCAGTCTATTCCTTTCCTCCTCTGCCTCTGCCCTCCAAAGTTCTACTAAAAGTCAAACAGGACAAACCAAAAATTAATTTGATTGCTCCAGACTGGCCTCGCCAACATTGGTACCCACTCCTGCGCAATGTGTCACACCTTCCACCATGGCACCTGCCTTAGACACCTTACTTACTGTCTCAGCAGAACAACCAAATTCTGCACACTCAGCTCCAAACTTTGAATCTTGCAGCGTGGCTAATCACCTAAATTCACCCTCAGCATCTCTCAGCAAACCTGTGCTGGATGTCATTTTAGAGGCAAAAAGGCCTAGTACTAGAAAATCTTATGCTGAAAAATGGAAAATATTCTGTGCCTGGAATCAATCACAAGGAATAAGCACAGCAGTGCCCAATATTCCTCAGATTTTACAATACCTAACTGAGATGCTTCACAAGGGCCTGTCCTTTTCTTCCATAAAAATCCATGTCTCAGCTATTTTAGCTCATTACAACACAGAACCTCCCCTCTTCTCTCATCCTCTGTTAAAGCAGTATCTCAGAGGGGCCAAAAACTTAAGACCACCCAGGAGAGCTCCGACCCCTGCCTGGGACCTCAATTTTGTATTGGAAAAACTCACTCTCCCTCCTTTCGAGCTAGCTGCTACTGCAGACTTAAAATTTTTATCCTGGAAAACAGCTTTTTTAGCAGTCACTTCCGCTAGAAGGATTTCCGAATTACAGGCTCTTATGGCAGTGGAGCCTTTCATCATTTTTCATGTGGACAGGGTGTCTCTCAGGACCAATCCATCCTTTGTGCCTAAGGTGGTATCCAGTGTGGCTCTTAATCAGACCATTCATTTGTCAACTTTCTTTCCCAATCCACAGAACAAGGGGGAATTCACTCTGCATTCATTGGATGTACACAGACAACTTAGATTTTACTTAAACAGGACAAAATCTCAAAGAAAATCTGAACAACTACTGGTGGCATTTGCTGCAGGGGCAGAGGGAAAGGCTATTTCAAAGTAGACTATTTCCAAATGGATAAGCCATTGTATTTGTTTCTGCTATATGCACCTTGGTAAAACTATCCCCCAGGGGATCAGATCTCATTCAATCAGGGCTGCATCTACTTCTACAGCCTTTCTCAGAGGTGTTCCTACCAGAGACATTCTAGAAGCTGCTACCTGGAGCTCAGTTCATACATTCACCAAACATTACCATTTACCTTTCTTCTCTAAATCCAGAGCTGGCTTTGCCACTGCTGTCCTGCAGGGCCTTATAGCTGGTCCTAATGCTGTATAATTTCCTCCACCCTACCATAGCTTTGGGAATCTACCCAAATATAATGACTGCAACAGTGAAACACGAAGAACATAGTACAGTTGTGTACACTTACCATAAATATAGATGTTCGAGTGTATTCACTGTTGCAGTCCTGGTTACCCTCCCTCCAGCCCCCTATTTTTCTCTGACTATACCTATACTTTCTTTCACTATGCTTATAAGCCCTTTTGTTGTATTTGCTTTTGGGATTGGAGGTATATTTTTTGTGTTTTTAATGTTATTTCCTCCTCATTTCGGGGGCACTTGACATCTGGGGCAAGAAAAACTGATGTAATGGCGTTGGCTGCATGTTTTATACCCCTGATGACCTGATGTCATGGAAGATTGGACAGCAACCGACGCAGGACCCAAGACTTTGTTAATCAGGCTGACTGAGGGCAACCTGCCAGCAGATTACCCAAATGTAATGACTGTAGCAGTAAATACACTCGAACATCTACATTTATGGTAAGTGTACACAACTGTACTTTCTCTCTCCTCTAAGTATCAGGGCTATTCAACCTGTCCCAGCAGAAGAAAAAGGACAAGGTTTTTATTCAAAACTTTTCCTGGTACCCAGAAAAGACAGATCCTGGCATCCTATCCTGGACCTCTCTATTCTAAATACTTTTTTGGTAATCCCAAAATTCAAGATGCTAACACTTTCAACAGCTGCTTCCTATGCTAGGCAAAGATGCCTTGTTGGCAACCTTAGACTTAGAGGAAGCTTACCTGCACATTCCAATAAGGGAATCTTACAGTTCTCTGCACTTCCCTTTGACTTATCTATTGTGCCCAGGGTATTCACAAAGTGTCTAGCTCCAGCCATTGCATTTTGCAGGCAGAGAAATATTCAAATATACCCATACTTGGACGATCATCTGATTTAGGCAGAAAGCTTGGAATTGCTATTAAAACATCTGGCATTCATAAAGAAACTTCTAAACTCACTGGGTTGCACCATAAACGAAAAGAAATCTCACCTGGTACCCTGCCAACAGATTGTATTCCTGGGAGCAAGCTTGAATACAACTTCCCAGATGGCTTTCCTCACGCCGGAGAAACAAGATTATTTGACAACCTACTCCTGCAAGCCCTGGGGTTCATGGCCTCTTGCATTCTACTAATTCCATATGCAAGACTGCATGTGACGAAACTACAATGGTATCTAAAAAGCCTATGGTGTCAACATTCTCAGGACCTGGGATCAATGATTCCTGTCATTCCTTGTATAAAGACAGAGTTCCTTTGGTGGGCAGAGGCCTGCTTCCACAACAAGGGGCTCCCATTCATTCTACCCCTTGCTGCCCAAACCCTAACAACAGACACATCAGACTATGCATGGGGGGCTCACCTGGCAGGACAATGCATTCAGGGCAAATGGAACCGGAGACAGATCATCTGCATATCAACCAAAAAGAAATGTTAGCTGTACAGAATTCCCTGACAGCCTTCAAGGGCTATATTCTTCCAGGACAATTATCGGTAAAGACAGACAACACCACAGTTATGTGGTACATAAACAAGCAGGGGGAACCCACATGTACTCTCTCTGCAGATTAGCCATGGCTCTGTGGAACACAGCCTTGAGCTGTCAAGTGCACCTACAAGCTCAATTCCTGCCAGCCAAGCTAAATTCACTGGCAGACGACCTAAGTAGAAATCTCATGGACCCACATGAGATGAAACTGGAAGCAAATATTTTCAACCTCTTAAGAAACAAATGGGGGAATCCAGAGATAGACCTACTTGCCACCCCTCAGAACTAGTAATTGGACAAATTCTGCACAAGGACGTCCCACAGACAAGCTTGAAAAGTGGATACCCTGCCCTTTACCTGGGCCTCTCGGTTTATGCCTTTCCCCCTCTGCCTCTCCTCTCGAAGGTTCTGCTAAAGATCAAACAGGACAAACCAAGGACGATACTGATTGCACCAGACTGGCCACGCCAGCACTGGTACCCTCTTTTGTGCAGTATGACACTGCTGGAACCATGGCACCTGCCTCAGACCCCTTACCCGCTGTCCCTGCAGGAGGGCCAGATTCTACACCCTCAGCTTCAAACCCTGAACCTTGCAGCCTGTCTAATTCCTTGAGCTCTCCAATAACATCCCTCAGTAAGCAGGTGCCAGGTGTTATTCTGGAGGCAAAGAGGCCTAGTACTTGAAAATCCTATGCTGAAAAGTGGAAAAGATACTGTTCCTGGAGCCAGACTCAGGGAATGGGTACAACGGTGCCCAGCTTACCGCATATTCTTCAGTACTTAACAGAAATGCTCCAAAAGGACCTTTCCTTCTCGTCAATTAAAAATTTGTGCCTCTGCCATTTCAGCTCATTATAATACTGAACCACCCCTCTGCTTTCACCCCCTGCTAAAGCAATTCCTCAGAGGGGCCAAAAATATAAGACCCCCCCAGGAGTGCCCCTACTCAAGCCTGGGACCTTAACTTTGTATTGGAAAAGCTCACTCTCCCTCCTTTTGAGCCAGCTGCAACTGCAGAGATAAAATTCCTTTCTTTGAAAACAGTCTTCCTTCTAGCCATCACTTCAGCAAGAAGACTGTGTGAATTACAGGCCCTCATGGCAGTGGAGCCCTTCATCATCTTCCATGCAGACAGGGTGTCCCTCAGGACCAATCCTTCCTTTATGCCCAAGGTGGTGTCTAGTGTGGCCCTTAATCAGTCCATTCATTTGCCTACTTTTTCCCCGAATCCACAAAACAAAGGAGAACGAATACTGCACTCTTTGAACATGCACAGACAAATTAGATTTTATGTGGACAGGTCTAAGCCTCTCAGAAAATCTGAACACCTGCTAGTTGGCTTTGCTCCAGGGGCAGAGGGGAAGGCCATTTCAAAGCAAACCATTTTAAAGTGGATAGCCCATTGCATTCATTTTTGCTATAAGCACTATGGAAAACCTACCTCACAGAGGATAAGATCACATTCCACCATGGCTGCATCTAGCTCTACAGTCTTTCTCAGAGGTGTCCCTATGAGGGACATTATTTATTTATTTATTTATTATTTATTCCAGTTTGATTACCGGGGAGGTCCACTGGGCTTGAGGGCCTGTTTTCAGTGGAGGCCCGGGAAGAAAAGCTCCACAGAACAAATTTTATTGACATGAAAATTTCAAAGGTAGTTTGTAATATAAACGATGAGTTTCTTCAACAAGAATAAGACAAAAACAATTACAATTTTTTGTTCAGAAAAAAAAAAAAACAAGCTTATAGTATAATAGCTAGAGTTTACTATTTAGTTACATATACGAATCAGCGGTTGAGAGTGAGGTTAGGAAGGAAAAAAAAGGTTAGCCTGGAGTGAAGGGGGAGGAGGGCTTGAGAGGTGTGGGTGGAAGAGTGCAGTTGCATTTCCTGTTTAGGTAGAGGTAGGAATGAAGTTGAGTTTTGAAGTTATTATGGTTGTTACAGGTCCTTAGAGAGGAGGGTAGAGCATTCCATTTTTTTGCTAGGGTAAAAGATAAGAGAAACTGGCCAGCTGGGCGCTTGGGTTTTTCAACTGTGATCAGGTTTTGGTGAAGAAGATCTAAGGGGTCTGAGGGGGGTATAAGGTTGTAGTATGTTGGATAGAGCAGGGCAGTTAGTGGGTTGGAATAGTAATTTGTGGGCTGTGGTTATTTGCTGAAAGTCAAGTAGGCTGGGGAGTTCAAGCCAGTTTAAAGAATGAAGGGAGGTACAGTGATGAGAGGAGGATTTGGCATTGGTAGCAAATCTGGAGATTTTGTTGTAACAAACTTCCAGTTTGGAGGTGAGTGTGGAAGATAAATTAGTGAGCAGAGGAGCACCATACATAAGAGAGGGAAGGAGATAAGTAGAGGCAAGAGTTAGTCTGGTGGAAGGAGAGAGAAAGTGGTTGTTTCTGTAAAGTAGGCCAAGTT
This sequence comes from Protopterus annectens, assembly GCF_019279795.1. Taxonomy (NCBI): domain Eukaryota; kingdom Metazoa; phylum Chordata; order Ceratodontiformes; family Protopteridae; genus Protopterus; species Protopterus annectens. The sequence continues at coordinate 1,225,232,975 of NC_056725.1, forward strand.
TTATGTGTGTTTTCTTGATGTTTAGCTTGATGTTTAGCTCTTAGAAGCTGCTACCTAGAGCTCTGTGCATACCTTCACCAAGCATTACCACATGCCTTTTTTTCTAAATCCAGAGCTGGTTTTGCTACTGTAGTCTTGCAGGGCTTAATAGCTGGTCCTAATGCTCTCTAACTTCCTCCTCCCTTCCTTAGCTTTGGGAATCAACCCAAATGTAATGACTGCAACAGTGAAACACGAACGTAGTACAGTTGTGTACACTTACCATAAATGTAGATGTTCGAGTGTATTCACTGTTGCAGTCCTGGTTACCCTCCCTCCAGCCCGCTGACTTCTGTTGGCTCTACCTTTCTTCTTGTTTGGTTTATTTAAGCTTCCTGATGTATTTGCTTTTGGTGGTGCAGCGGTAGCGTTGTCGCCTCACAGCAAGAGGTTCTCCCATTCGATCCTCGGCTGGAGTGCCTTCTGTGTGGCATCTGCATGTCTTCCCCATGGTCGAGTGGCATTCGAAAGACATGCGTAGGGCGTGCCTTCGTTGGAGGTTGGGCGTCGAGCTGGCACCTCGGCACAGTAAAAATCTACTTCCAATCATTAGCGGACCGGAGTTCCGCTGTGGCGACCCCTAACCAGGAAAAGCCAAAAGAAGAACAACAAGTTGTAGGTGTAACCTAACATATAATTGCTTCCCATTATGGGGGCACCTGACATCTGGGGCAAGAAAAACTGATATAATGGCATCGGCTGCATGTTTTATACCCCTGACGACCTGACGTCATGAAAGAAGAGAGCATCCGACACAGGAATCCAAGACTTTGATATTCAGGCCGGCTGAGGGCTACCTTCAGGCAGATAACCCAAATGTAATGACTGCAACAGTGAATACACTCGAACATCTACATTTATGGTAAGTGTACACAACTGTACTTTTTCACTTCAATGAAATGAAGCAAATAACTTTATAAGGATTCAGAAACTACATCTTGTCTTGTGTACATATTGGTGCTGAATGTGAGATAACCAGGTAACAGAAAAAGATAATTTTCTTTTCATGTATGACCTTAAGGTAGAGAGGCTCTGAGAACCGCAATTACAAAGAAAATAACTTTAAAATAATCATTGTGGTTCTACCTATATTATATTTAGGTTTATGTTATATATAACATAATTAAAATGTACATTTGTTATTTATTAACAAACATCAGACAATATGTGTACGGACGTACAATATGGCTTATGTTAAGCTTAGAATGTGTCACACCAAGGCAGAATGAAATGCTTGCAGCTATGAAGAAAATTTGTTGCACAGTGGAAAGAATGAGTTCAAATACATATGCAAACATTAAATTCATAAATTTCAAAGTAAAAGTGAGCAGGTCAGAGAGTAGTAAACATTGTCAGTGTCAAACTAGGTGCAATAACAACTTGTAACTGTACAGGTCCTTAAATAATTGACAGCTCCAAATACTACCCATTTCTTAGAGCTGTCTGTAAAACCACTAAAGAGTAAAATAATAGGACAATCTTTCCATAAACCTGTAAGTTACAGCTGTCATCTTAGTTGTTTACATGTAACCTATTGATCACTTAGCAAAAAATAGCACATGGGATGTTGACCTATACGGTTTAACAGGATGTGACTTTGTACCGTTTGAGTTTGGCTATTTTTCTAAGTCCATAAAGTGAGGAAAGGAGTTAATATAGGACCATAAACCTTACTGATTGTGGAGAGACGGCCACTGATTATAACCCTGAGATACAGCACCGATAAGCCTCTGAGGGCTTACTGTGGTACCCCTACTGCCTTACATTCTATGCAAGTGACTTGTTCAATATCAGAAACTATGTGCAGTTCATGGATGAATACTAGACTAACAGCCCTGAAGTCTAGCCAATAGCCCGGGGTCAGACCCAAACCCTGTACCTTGTATCTGTAAGGTGAAGATCTTAGCCATTATGACAAACCCACCCAAAAGAGTGGACCATTCCCATATCAGGAGTTGAACCCAGGTTGCCTGGGTGAAAACCAAGGATCCTAACCACTAGACCATATGGAATGTGCTATGGATGGTGAGCCCTTTGACCAAACTACCCAGCTATTAAAACACTGGACCAATATCCTTTCCAACATTAGTTCCTTTCCTGTGCCCATTGGTTTGCCCCAACCAGCAAACACCAACCCAACCCAAGGGTGGATAAAATAAGCACTGAACATTAATTTAGCTCTGCTTTTAAACAACGTAGTCCAATTATCATAGTACTGCCTGGCATCCAATTTATTATTCATTCCTACCAAATGCTAATTATTAGGAGAGGTGCTAGACCTCTGTGAGGTTTTAGTGGATAAAGCACAAATAGGTAATAAATGGATGGATGGAACCAAACGTCAAATTAAGGAAAATTAAGATATGATATTGTCAGTTTTAGTGGATAATGCACAAATAGGAAATAAATGGATGGATGGAACCAAACTTCAGATTAAAGAAAATTAAGATCTGATACTGTCAGTTTTCATTGGTTTTAGTGGATAAAGCACAAATATGAAATAAATGGATGGATGGAACCAAGCTTCATATTAAGGAAAATTAAGATCTGATATTGTCAGTTTTTATTCTGTCTTCAACTCTTCTGGTTCAGATCTGGTCCTTGGATTTGACTTGGCCGTTACTTTAGCTCATGGCCACCAAAATACTCTGGAACTCCTCCCTTACCCACAATGCACCAACCCCTAACATACCTCAGATCTCATTTGTAGCTTTCGTGTTTAAATGTGGCCGCTTTCAGCTCTCAAGAGTCTTAGGGTATGAGATAAGTTTAAAACATTTAATAACTTTTTCTGTTACTTCAAATCCTAGTACTTTCCATTCCTATAATTTCTAACTTTTTTCTAGTACCTCCCCATATTTTACACACTTTTATTGTGCATTTCTGATTATCATTGTTGGTAGGCCTTCCTCCCTTACCTTCTTTTCTACAGTTTGCACGTTTAGTGTAACTGTTTATTACCATTGTTGGTATAATCCTTTTTTTTCTTGTTTATACTTTTCTAATAGAAATAATTTTGGTTTGTTTCTCTATATTATTGTTCTTTTCTTGTAAGAGTGCTGTCTGAAAAAGGAGTAAAAGTTCTGTCTGGCTTTAAAAAATGCCAGAAATGTGGGTACAAGTTGCCTTTGTCTGATGCAAATGTTTTATGTGTATATTGTTTGTGTCTGCACCATTGAAAAGTTGATTGCTCTATCTGCAAAGCCTTTAATTCAAGAGCAATCGCAGATAGAAAGAACAAACTTATTCTGAAAGGACTGCTAGCATCATCTTTCTCAGAAGTTATTTCTGGGATTCATCCCCCCAAACCAAACCATAAGGAGTCTTTAAATAAGTCTTCTATACCTTCGGTTCTTCATCACCAACATCGGATCCTACCTCTGAGCCATCGAGAAAAAAGTGTTGTAAGTTGGATTTGAAGACTAATCCGATTCAGCCTGCTTCAAACTCGAAAGAGACTTCCTCAGATCCTACTGTGTCGGATCCAAAGTCCTTGCCGTGAACTAGGTTTTCTCCTTCATTGGATCCAGTGCCTTCTAGTGTTCCATCCCTATTCTTTGAGATCACCCGGCATTCCAAACCTCAATCAGTCACTTCTTCTCAGTCTTCCAGATGTCTGTTTGAGGCTGATGTGGATAGGATGAGAAAATTTCTAAGGTCACAGGGTGTTCACCAAATGCATGGCAGTGGTAGCAGCTGACTTGAGATTGAAGTGATTCAGTGTTCCCATACTTAGACAACTAGATTATAACTGCCCCGACCAAGCATCTACTAATAAGAGTGAGAGATTGGGTACTCCCGACTTCCTCCCTTCTGGGGATAACCATAAATTACAACAAGTCTGAGTTACAACCATTTCAGACAATTAAATTCATAGGAGCGGTTTTCAGCATGGTTTCATTGACAGCTTCTCTTCATCTTTCAAGAGTGCAGACTGTCAGATTGCAGGTCAAAAAACAGTTCAAAGTACCAGTTTCACAGTTTCAGTCCATTTGGTTCTTCAAGCTTTGGGGGTCAATGTCAACAGCCATAATTTTAGTCCCCATAGTAAGATTTTTTATGAGAATTCTTCAATGAATGTTGGCAACTCAGTGGCCAATTCTGTATCAAAGCATGTCAGCCCAAGTAAGAATCACTCAGGCATGCAAGAGATACTTTTCATGGTGGATTCAATCAGAACAACTCCTACAAGGCCGACCTTTTGTGTTTCCTCAGTCCAAGGCTGTAGTGATCATGGACACTTCCCAGATTTGGGAGGGGCATTTCTTGGGGAAGGCAATCCAATCCTCTTGCACCCCCCTCCCCAAAGAGACCAGTATGCATATTAATTTCCGGTAAATGAGAGCGGTACTCTAAGCATTGCAGACCTTTCAAGACTCTCTCCCTTTTGGGACAGTTGTGATACAGAGAGACAACATGTCAGTAGCCGGGTACATAGACAAGGGGGAACCAGGTCTTACCCCTTGTGTCGAGAAGCTCCCAGAGTGTGACAGTGGGTGATCTCTAACAACTGCTTTCTGACAGCAATCCACATTCCAGGGAAATCCAGTGTGTTGGCAGACAAATTGAGCAGGTCCATTTTACTACTTCACAAGTGGTCTCTCAACATGTAAGTGGCATACATGATTTTCCGTCAATGGGTCCAGCCTTGCTGTGATCTTTTTGTATCTCCTATAAACAAAAAGGTCATTAACTTCTTTGCTGAGGGATGGTCTGCTCCACGATTGGCCTCCCAATCTCCTCTATGCCTATCTCCCAACTCCCCTAATTCCCAAATTTCTACAGAAAGCTGCTCAGTTGAAGAGCAAAGCCATCCTTTATTGCACCTTACTGGCCTTGGCAGATTTGGTTCTCCTTCCATTGACCTCATCTAATTTGCCCACTTTGGATTCTGGATCCAATTCCAGACCTCCTTTCTCACCCAGCAGGCATGACTCATCTGGATACCTCAAACCTCAAGTTAGTGGCATGGTTTCTCCAGTTCCTTTAATAGCCAGACAACTGATGCTGTCTTCCCTGTCCAGTATATACTTTTATCTTCCCATAAATCTTCTACAAGAAAACTTTACAGAAGTAAATGGAAAAGGTTTGTTTTTTGGGCACAGCAGAAACATATCGACCTCTTCTTAGGCCCTGTACAATGAGCCCTTGAATTTTTGGCAATGATTTTTAATGAAGGAGCTAGCTCCTCAATGGTTAGAGTTCAGTTAACAGCAATTTCTAACTTTTGTATTGGATTTGAGAATTCTTCCTTTGCTTCATCTAAGCTCTGTAAGGCCTTTTTGAGAGGCACTATCTTGCTGAGACCTCCATATAAAGACCCTACTCCACCATGGAATTTAAATTTGATACTGCAGGCCTTAAATCATTCCCTTTTTGAACAGCAGCAAAATGTGATCTTAAACTCCTGACCTGGTAAACAATCTTTCTAGTGGCCATTACCTCTGTTAGTAGAATTTTGGAACTTAAAGCATTGTCCTCTAAACCTCCCTACTTGATTTTTCATAGGGATAGTCACATTATGCACCGACCCTTCTTTCTGTCCTAAAGTGGTGTCAGAATCCAGTATTAACCAGTCCATTAATCTGCCAGTCTTCTTTCATAAATTTGCAAACAAAGGTGAATATATAAACAGATACAGTGTGGAAACATGAAGCATAAAAATTAGCAGTAAGGCAAACAGCCTCACACAGTGATACATCATCAGGATCAAAAAGGAGTCACTAGTCTTAGCAAACAGGCCTAAATCCAGTTAAAAAAACAAGATGCAAAAATAGTCATAAAACTTGGCAAACAGGCTAAAATCCAACTCACAAATCTCGGTCCAGGTACCACACGTATTTATTTGGACAAACAATGATAAAAGAGATATACAGTGCAGTGGTGCAGCGTTTGCATTGTCACCTCACATTAAGAGGTTCTGCGGTTCAATTCTTGGCTGGGGTGCCTTTTGTGTGGAGTCTGCTTGTCCTCCCTGCATCCCTGTGGGTTTCCTCAAGGTGCTCCATTTTCCTCCCACATTACAAAGACATGCTTTTGGAGCATTTCTGCTCGGGCCTCCACTGAAAATTGGCTTTGCTCTAAGTCGGATTTTCCCGGTAAACAAATTTTAACTAAATAAATAAATAACTAAGAACCATAAACCAGGTCAAGTGCTTTTGTCCCTAGTACTTGGGATTTCAGAAACCTGATTACAAAGTTCAGTTTTCTTTTATAGACCCTTCATTTCCTCAGTTAATCAGTTGTCTCAAAATGTAAAGTCAGTGTGTAAAAATGCAAAACGTAATCTCTACTTAATGAATGATGAATAGTACAAGTAGTAATAATCACTGACAAAATACACATTGAATGATAGTGATAATCGCTTACAAAATACACATTGAACTTTGTAATCAGGTTTCTGAAGACGTTTATGGTTTTTATCTCTTCTAACGGTGTTTGTCCAAGTAAATACTTGTGGTACCTGGAACAAGATTATTTTTTGTATCTTGTCTAGTTTTTAACTAGATTTGGGCCTGTTTGCCAAGACTAGTGATTACCTTTTGATCCTGGGGCTGTGTCACTTGGTGAAGCTGTTTGCTTTAAAGGTGAATATTTATTGGACTGCGATGGTGGTGCTGCGGTAGTGTTTTCGCCTCATAGTTAGACGTTGCCCATTCGATTCTCAGTTAGAGCGTTTTCTGTGTGGCGACATACGTGAATGGGCGTTCCTTGGTTGAAAGGTTGTGCGTTAGGCCCGGCAAGCCAGCACGTAAAAACCTACTGCCAATCATTAGCGGACCGGAGTTCCGCTGTGGCGACCCCTAACCGGGAAAAGCCGAAAGACACATATGTTGCATTTATTGGATGTTCACAAGCAATTAAGTTTTTACTTACATAGAACAAAAGAAATTGGAAAGCCAGATCAATTATTTGTGTCCTTTGCAGTTTCTAAATTAGGCAGATCACTTGCGAAGGAAACTTTAGCCAGATGAATGACTGATTGCATATCATTTGTTTACAATAAAACCTTTGAGCGCCCATTCAATTACGTCCATGGCTGCTACTTCCGTATTTCTATCTAGAGCTTCCATGGATGACTTGTGTGGAGCTGCAACTTGGGCCAATCCTTGTACCTTTATTATCCATTACAAACTGGATCTGGTCTCAAGGGGAAGAACAGCCTTTGACTCAGCTGTGCTCACCATAAAGTTTCATCTGTGTTGTCCATTTTCATTCTTCCTGAACTCCCCATCCGTCAACCCCCAAACTTTCTCACAATTGATTTCTGGAAGAATGAGGGTTTATAAGGACACCACTGTCCTTCATGTTGAGCTCCAGATATGGCTTCTTTTCTTAAAAATGTTATAGTAGTACTTCCTACTTCATGTCAAATGGCAAACGAGCTTAGGTATGTTAGGGGTTGGTGCATTATGGGCAAGGGAGGAGTTTGAGATTTTTTTGGTGGCCATGAGCTAAAGTAACAATCAAGTCGGATCCAAGGATCAGATCCGAACCCCAACAGTTGAGGAAAAATGAAAATGGACAACACAGATGGAACGTTATGATGAGTACATAGTTTCATTTTTAAGTTGTCCCCTGAGAGCTTGCAAACCCTCAGTAATCCAGTCTTTTTTTTGTTTTTGTTTTTTTTTAAACACCTTTATTAAATTATCAGTTAAGACATTGGCAAATATACATTAGAAGAAAAGAAAACAACCCGTATTAATATTTTGTCCATTTACATACATTATGCATCATATGTATTATGTTTTCTGTCCTTGTACTATCAGTCCAACATTACATAAATTGCTGAATTCCTGCATTCCCTTCAACTTCACTCTTCCTCCTCCTGAACATTGCTCTGCATGTGTTGTTCTCAGAATTTCCTTTTATTTTTATGCAATTTGCTCCTTTCCCTTTGTGAAGATCCCTCTTCCAGCTCTTTTTGCTCTTTTATAATATTGAATGCTTCAAATACAGTTGGTTTAGACTTTGATTTCCATTTTCTAATTGCTTTTTTGGCCAAAAGAATAAAACTTTATAAGACCTTACTATATCTAGGCAATTCATATGCTGTGTTCCAGCTCAAAAGAATCATTTCCGAACCAATATTTCTGAATGAAAGAGTACTGTGTAGGAAATTTTAAAAGTTGCCAAGTCATTATACTCACAAAATGTATGTTTCCAGTTATTTCTTTCTTCCCCATAACACTTCCAGAATTTGCTAGCTACCTGACGAAAAATTCTTTGGAGTCTGTTTGTGGTATAAAAATACCTATGCAAACACTTCTGAGCAAAGATCCTAAACCTTCTAGACTTTGTTGCATATTTGGAAGCCATACATATGCTTGGTAATCCAATCTTGATGGTTTACAGTCTTTCAAGCACCTTGGTGCCTTGTGGGAGCAAATATTCTCTCTAGTAGAGCATATTAATCTAGAAATGGCTAGATGTTATCTGCAGATGAAAACCTGTAGGTGAGTGTATTTTATATGATTTTAAATATGACATAATCAATAAAACATGGATTATTGCTACCACACATTAAATGCTGTGCTTTAAAAAGTGTCCCACGTGATATAACTCCTTGGAACTACAGAACAAATGTCTGCAAGTCATGCTTCATGCCTGTAGTAGAATATAATGATAAATAAACATTAATCATCTGAGCTAGTTTTATGACATACAGACTTATGTTTCATTACAATATATTCTTAAAATAACAATATGGTGAAATAATGTTTCCCTAAAGTTGCAAAGCTTCAATGCAGCAATATGTGTTCTAACTGAGGACAATTTTAATGCATATTCCTATCTATTTACAGGTGACAATTAAATTCTAGTTATACATAGTGTTACAGAATAAATTACCATGGTGATGGAGGAAGGACGAGGAATGAACCCACAACTGTAGACTGATACAGGATATGACAGTGAAGGATATTTCCTGTACATGTTATTTCCCTAAGAATCTAAAGTTTTAAAAGTTTCTGTTAAATCCTTTCAAAAAACAAATACGCTGTCCTTAATAACACTTCAGTGCAGGAATCAGTATTTTGATTTCCAAACAGGACACTTTAAGTGCCCCCTCCCCTATCCTTAGGAATCATAAAAGTGTTGATTACTGTAATAAAAAACATGGAATATTTTACAGCTATTTTCAGAAGTCAATGGAGTGGCAGACAGATGATAATTCTGTCCTTTAACTACAAAAGAAACCTTCACAGTGACAGCGTTCTCTACTAAAAGATCTCTGTAAACCAAACCTTAATATATATGCTACTGTATTATGTGCCTTTACTTAAGGTGTGCAGCGTGATTTAGGCATGTAAAGAGACAGCCATACCAAAAGTACACAGTCTCCTGCACTTGAAAAACTAGCTCGAGTTCTCCGGGGGGGTGAGGGGGTATGTGAAGGCTGCCAGCCTAGCTAGATAGAATTTTGTAGATAATTCTGTCATTTGTAAATCTTAATATAAGCCAAAGGTTTGTTGTCTTAAATGTAAGAAAATTGTGTTAAATGTTGAACGTCAAAAATGTAACATCAGTGCACTCTACTGGAAGAAAACTGATAAGTCAAGCATTGTATGACTGTTTGATCTCAAACTCAGAGCCGTGATGTCTGGACCAGCAGATTCTTTCTGTTGTTTGGAGACCAGAGTTAATTGCTAGATTTTACATATATAATGACTTTAATTGCTGCGATTTCCTGACCAGGTGCAAGATCAAAGTGATGTTAAACTCTGAGTTTCTGTTAGCCTGGGAACCAGAGAAGAATGATGTAATCTAAAAGGAGTCAGCAGTGATGTATTATCAATTTAAAAGACTGCCTCAGCGACAGAGAGCATTTTGGCTTTTGTCTAAAGCTGACAACAACTCACCAGTACTCTGCTTTTACTCTATATGTAAGTTTATTTAGAACTGTGATTGCTCTTAGGTAAAGATAGAAAATAGTTAAGTTTAGTCTAGATGTTTTCAATATTTATGTCAGAACTATTCTACAGTATACTGTTGGTTGTCTTGGCTTCATGGCCGAAGGGATAGACTATTTGGCCTGTTCATTAAAGTATGGTCTAGTGTGGATATCCCTCAACATGACTGCATCATTCTGTGCACTTGCCACTTCTGAGTCTGTCCCTTCGGCCCTGAAGCCAAGACAACCAACACAAATGAGTCTTAAATATTCTAAGGACTCAGGTTCCATTTGTGGGATCATTAGAAAACACTGGAGGGTTATTGTCTCAGATGAGAAATGTAAAGGTTTACTGGGAGACGCTCCCTCTTTTTGTTTCAAGAATCGCCCTTCATTAAGAAAGATGTGTTAGAAGCCTTTAACCAGTAGGAAAAGCAATGTAGTGAGTGACAGAATAGGTGCACATCCTTGCCATCATTGCAGTGTGTGCAGGTTTATAGAAACTGATGACCAGTTTGTACACCCAGACATGGGACATGTTTATGACATCAGACTCCATGCTGACTGTAGCAGTCAGAATGTTGTATATTGTGCATCCTTGTGGACTGCAAAAGTTTTTATATTTTTATTAAAAGTGTTTGTATTACTCTGCCTAGCCAGCTTTTTCTTTCATTTTAATACTTGGACTTTTGTTGGTTGCTCTCTTTTTTTGCTTTTTACATTTAGGATATAATCCATATAGCTAAGGCAACTGCAGTAATGATCAATATGATGAACATCAGCACAAGCCGACTGTTGATGCTCGAAAGGCTCAGAGGTGCACACTGACTGCAGGAAAGCTCTGACAAGCTTGGTGCCTAAACTTTTAGTTATGTACTCACCATAACTTCAGATGTTTGGGATCCATCTCGCCTACATTCTGACTGATGGGTTCGGAGCCGATCCCTCGGCTCCGACTCGGCACGCTTATGCTATAGAGCGAGGCCTCTAATTGGCTGAGCTATCTTTATCCCAGGATGCACCACCACTAATCCCCCAGATCTTGTTTGTCCGCATTCATGCACACATGCACAGCTTGTTTATATAACATTGTTAGATGTTTCAAGATGAAACAACAGGATTCGGACCTTCTGATATCCTCTGATCTCCAAGGAAGGGGGAAGGTGGGTGGGTTATTAGGAATGTAGGCGAGATGGATCCCAAACATCTGAAGTTATGGTGAGTACATAACTAAAAGATGTTATGTGATCCTATCTCGCCTACATTCTGACTGATGGGACAGCATCCCTAGCACCTAAATCCCAGGTGGCTCATTGGAAAACACTCCTGAGCACTGTGGAACCAAATGAAGCTCGTCCTCTAGATGCCACATCTAATTTATAGTGAGAAATGAAGGTGTGCAGGGAAGACCATGTAGCCGCAGCACAAATGTCACCAATAGCAAGCTTAGAATGAAATGCTACCAAAGTAGCCATAGCCCTTGTAGAATGAGCCTTGACAGAGGTGGAAAGCTCTTTGTTAGAATAAATATAAGCTTGAGTAATACAGTCCCTGATCCATTTGGCAATAGTGACCTTTGTGACCGCGTTGCCCAATTTGTTTTCTGCAAAGGACACAAACAACTGATCTGTCTTCCTTGATTGTTTGGTCCTATCCAAATAAAAACGTAACTGCCTGTGGACATCTAGTGTGTGGAAAATAAACTCCGCTTTATTGGAGTATTTTGGGAAAAAACTGGGAGCTCTAACGACTGTTGCAAGCATAAAGTAGAACAGACTTTAGGAACAAAAGAAGGATTTGGTCTGAGGGATACCCTGTCTGTATGAAAAACCAAGTACGGGGATTTCACTGACAAAGCTTGAAGTTCTGAAACCCTTCTGGCTGAAGTAATTGCCACTAGAAAGGCTGTCTTCCATGATAGAAACTTTAGATCACAGGTAGCTGCCGGTTCAAAGGGGAAAGAAGTCAAGGCACGTAATACTATATCGAGATCCCATGGAGGTGCAGGATGAGAAATCGGAGGTCTTAATAGAGCAGCACCTTTCAAGAAGGTCTTACACAACCTGTTGCTCATTAAAGGTGGGTCTATGGATTCATGAAAATTAGAAATCGCTGCCAATTGTACTTTGATGGTAGAAACAGAAGAGCCTTGGTTGAAAAGAGAGGTCAGGAATTTGAGTACTTCTGCCACGGGAGTAGAAATGGGGTCTAGGCCCCGGAGTTGAGCCCAGATAGCAAACCTTTTCCATTTGCTAGAATACAGTTTCATCGTAGCAGACTTGTGGGCTGAAGACAATATATGCACCACATCTGGGTCCAGTGCATGTCTCCTGACTATGGTCGGAAGAGGAGGAGCCAGGCCGTCAATTTTAATGTGTGTAGGGACTGGTGTAGTAGTCCCGACTGATGAATCAGTAGGTCTGGGACCTGGTCCAGGAACCATGGACCTTTCAGAGCATGTTTCCGAAGATAAGGAAACCAGACTTGACGAGGCCAGTAAGGAGCAATTAAGATCATCTTGCTCCCTAAGAGAGATGCCTTTTGAATTACCCTGGGTAGGAGAGGAACTGGAGGGAAGGCATAAAGCAGGCCGGTGGGCCAAGGATGGACTAACGCGTCCATAGGGCTCTTCCCCCGGGGCCGGGTTAGGGAGAAAAATTCTTTGCACTTCGCATTCAGAGGAGTCGCGAAGAGGTCGCAGCACAGAACTCCCCATTCGCTGAAAATCTGCCTTGTAATAGTCATATTCAGAGACCATTCGTGAGGAGAGAGGATGGTTCTGCTCAACCTGTCGGCTATGACATTGGATTTGCCCGGTATGTGAGTAGCCACTAGGAAGCGTTTGGTCGAGACTGCCCATTCCCAGACTCTCATCGCTTCTCTGCAAAGAGGATAGGATCTGGTCCCTCCCTGTTTGTTCAGGTACCAGACAACTGACATGTTGTCTGAGTGAACAGCAATTACGCCCTGAGGGAGGTAATCGTGAAGGGCTTGAAGGGACAGGAGTACTGCCCTCATTTCTAGGATGTTGATGTGGAGAGGGGTCTATTCCGGGTGCCATTTGCCCTGGACTGACCTGCCCAGGGAATGCCCCCCCCCACCCTGTCTGGGAGGCGTCCGTGGTCAAAGTGGCCGCCAGAGGAGGAAGAACAAAGGGTCATCCCTGATTCAAATTGGAGGACACTAGCCACCAGCGAAGGTCCCGTCTGCAAGATTCTGTGATCCATATTAGATGATTGAGAGGGAGTTCCTGAAAGGACCACTGAGTTGAAAGAAGCCACTGCAGGATTCTCATGTGTAACCTTGCCAAGGGAACTAGCAGAACTGTGGCAGACATCGATCCCAATAGCTGCAGGACCATTCTGGCTGGGGCTTTGGACCTGGGGAGTAAGGCTCGAACCTGATTTTGTATGGTCTGAATTCTGTCTGCAGGTAGATAGACCCGCATCTGGTTTGAATCTATCTCTACCCCTATGAATCTTATTCTTTGAGATGGCCGTAACACAGACTTTGGCCAATTGAAGGTGATTCCGAGGATATTGCCCAGTGATGTTGTGGCTTGCAGGCTCCGAGAAGTAGAAGGTTGGAGGTGGCAGTTAGAAGCCAGTCGTCTAGGTACAGAAACACCTGGAATCCTAGACTCCTCAAGTGAGCAGTCACTACTGCCAAGCATTTGGTGAACACCCTGGGGGCTGTGGTGAGACCAAAGGGCAGCGCACGGAACTGAAAATGACTGCCTCCTAGGCTGAAGCACAAGTGTCTCCTGGACGTTTGATGTATTTTGATATGGTAATACGCGTCCTTGAGGTCTATGGAGCACATCCAAACACCTTTCTCCAACAATGGGAGAATGGTTTGTAAAGTGACCATTCGGAACTTGGACTTCTTGACTGAACGTTTTAGGTTGCTTAGGTCCAAAATGGGCCTCAAGTCCCCAGTCTTTTTTGGCACCAAAAAGAATCTTGAGTAAGTCCCTAATCCGATCTGGTCTGCGGGGACCGGTTGGATGACTCCTTTTTACAGCAGCTTTGAAATTTCTAAGGCTGCGGTATCCCGTTGACTGGGTGGCGGGTCCGGGATTCTTTTGGACTGAGGGGGGGGCAACAGAATGGGATGGAGTAACCTCCAGCGATAATTCGAAGCACCCATCAGTCCTGAGTGATCCCTTCCCAGGCCTTCAGGTGCTTGAGCGACCCCGACTGGCTCGAGCAGCACAGTCGGGCAATCCCTCAGGGACTATGAAAAGCTGAAGAGCCATGAAAGGACTCGCGGTCTCCAGTGTTGCGGGGGCCTCTGCCGCCTCTGGGACGGCATCTTCCTGATGAATTTCCCCCTCCTCTGCCTCTGGAGGGGGAACCTTCCTGCTGAGAGGGGTAAGACTTCTGCGATCTACGGAACCACATCTTCCCTCCTCTTTTAGCCTTGGGATAAGGCCGAAAGGGAGTGGAAAATCGTGCCCCTACGGCAGTCAGAGTCTTACCCTCCTGTTCACAGTGGGTAAGTGTGTCTTTCACCTTGGGCCCGAACAGGGAGGACCCATCAAAGGGGGCGTCGGCGAATGAAGACTTGAAGACCTCCGCGAAATGACACAGGCGGAGCCAGGCTTGTCTCCGTAGAGCAATGCCTGTACCCGCCGCTCTACGCCGCATACGAAATGAGCCTCATGGACGAGTTCGAAATGGACGACATTTTAGCCAGCTGAGATCCAACCGTCTGGACCAGCTCCTCAGGCAGGTTACCTAAGAGGGTATCGGATAGCTCCTTAATCAGATCCCTCTGGAATCTCGTAAAGTGCGTCAGGTAGTTCAAAGACCTCAGAGTAAAGGCCGCTGAACTAAGGGTGCGCTTGCCGTACCGATCCATGCTCCTAGACTCCTTATTAGGAGGATGGACGGACGTGGAAGCCTCTGCTACATCTTGCTGGGTAGCAGATGCCACCACCATAGCATCCACAGCCACACCTTTCGTAAGGAACTCTATATCTGGGGGTGCCGAAAGAAATTTGTTTGGACGAGCGGGCACCGGTTCCACAGAGTCTGGGTGTTCCCACGCCCGACAGATCAAATCCAAGAGCTCGTCGAAGGCGGAGACACCCAGGAGGCGGAGGGCTGAGCCCCGAAGGCCTTCAGGAACACCGACTCATCAGCAGAGGGAGGTTTGGACTGCCAGCCGCCTCGTTGTTTTAGGGCTTCAAGGATGTCTGCAAAGGAGACATCATCCGAGGACGACTTGGGGGACCCCTCTGCATCATCGAGATCGGTGTCAGATGTCAAAGACTCGTCAGGGGAGTCAACGTGCTTCCTCTTGCACGTTTTCTTCCTGGGAGGTTCTTCTGAAAATGCTTCAGAAGGACCTCCAGGAGGGGGAGAAACCCCAGCGGGGGTAACCTGAGGCCCAGGGGCTCCGCTGTCTGCGGACAGGGGGACTGCCGACGACCCAGTCTCCAAATGTAGGGAAGGAGCCAGGGAAACTGTGGAGGTAGCCAATGAAGATTTGGCTAGAGCACTCCTCATAGCCCTGAAGGCGGGACCACCAGAATCCTGGGAAGGTCCCCCCTCCGTGGCCACGACAGTGGACGGTACACCCGACGCACCAAGAGGGAGACTTGGGACCAAAAGTATCAATCCCGAAGCCTCCCCCCCCCAGGGCCGAAGGAAGAAGTCCGTGCACTGAACTCCGACCCAAGAGCCGGAGTCGGAGCAAGGGTCGGGCCTGACCCTAACACCTCCGCTGGTTCCACCAACACCTGCTCCAACGGTGCCGAAGCTATTGGAGGAGGAAGTACAGTAAGGGAGTGGACCATCGGCTCCGAAGCCAAATGGGCGGGAGCCGAAACCATCTTTTGGAACACCGGAGACTGGAAGAGTCGAAGGAGCACCCTGTCGATGTCCGAATCAGACATCCTGGAAGATCTCGAGGATACCGATCGGGCCCGAACCGATTTCTCCATCGGCTCTGAAGGGCTCGGAGACTGGCTCCGAAAGGACTCAACAATTATCGGCTCCGAGGAAACCTTCAAAGAAATTTCCCTCGGTGCCGATAAGGACTTCGGCTCCGAGGGGGAAGTGTCTGAGCCGATGACCCTTATCGGCTCCAATATCAGTGGAGCCGATGAGGGTGACCCGCCTCTCGATGCCCCAGACCTCGGCTCCGAAACCAGAGGGATCGAGGCAGACCGTTCTGACCTCGGCTCCGAAGTCCGTGGAGCCGATGGAGAAGTCTGCTTAGTCTTCTTAGCCGTCGGATCCGACTGACTGGTCGGAGCCGGCGCTTTCCTCTTTTTAGAAGGAGACGGAGAGGAAGACAAAGCCTCCTCAAAAGAAGGCTTGATTAATCCTTTGAGGATTAATTTGTTTTTCCTCTCCTGAAGGACTCTGGAGGAAAACGCATGGCATACACTGCACGATTCCTGCAGATGTTTGGCGCCAAGACAATAAACGCACGAGGAGTGGTCGTCCGTTATGGACATTTTGAACCCACACCTCGTGCACTTTTTAAACCCGGAGGGTTTATGTTCTTTAGACATAATGTACAAAAAATAGACCACAACAGTAGATTAAGAGTTTGTATACACAGGAACAAAACCACTAACTCCGAAAAATATTAAACTAAAGAACTTTTTTTTTTTTTTTTTTTTACACAAGAAATGTAAGAAAGAGAAAAGGGAAACAAGGAGGGTCAAGACCCTCTAACTCAAACGGGTACTTGACCCACACACAACCACTAAAGTAGTTAGTACAGGGGAAGGCCCCTCTAACTTAAACGGAACCTTCTCTGACAGGAAAATATATGCAAAACTCAATGAAACAACAAGAAACACACTCGTACACAAAAAATAGCCGTTAAAACAGCTTTTGGATTTAAATGAGGAAAATACTGACAGGAAAAAAGACTATTAATATAGTACTTAGCCCAGCCAATGTTGAGACCACGTCCAAGCTCTGTAAGCGGCAAACGAGATCTGGGGGATTAGTGGTGGTGCATCCTGGGATAAAGATAGCTCAGCCAATTAGAGGCCTCGCTCTATAGCATAAGCGTGCCGAGTCGGAGCCGAGGGATCGGCTCCGAACCCATCAGTCAGAATGTAGGCGAGATAGGATCACATAACATCTTATCTTTCTAGTTTGCTCAGCCCAAGCTAACTGACAATTTGAGCATGTAGAAGGTGCCCTGAAGCTTTGGAAGCTGGCCAGCTGTTGTATCCTATGCAGGATATAAGCCCATATACTTAAGACTACTGTAGCAGTGACTGGTATGATGAACATCACCCAAACCTGAGTGAACTTCATTGGGGGTTATTACACTACACAGTAAATGACAGCACCCTCCCTGCTCCCCTAAACTTCAAAATAAGCTACCCATTGCTAGGATATAAAGTGTTCAATTCCTTGTGGTCTTACAACAGACAATTCTCTATCCCTTACAATAGCATGCAAATTTAGGGCAATCTAGTCTGCTGTCCTTTTTAATTCCTATATAAATTATAAGCTCTCTCATGCCATGTATGTGATACAAAACAAGGATGACTATTCTGATAAGTTGTATACCTTACTATAAACTGTAATTGCTTACTACTTAATAAACTCAGTAGATGTAAAACATACAAATTGCTATTCTGTGCACCCTATTGTCTCTTGTTTACCTGTTGCAGATATACTTTCCATTTTATCTGTTTGGCTCCCACCCACACATATTTCACACAGGGCAATGTTCTGCTCTTTTTTATTTGCAGGTTTCACAGAAATGCTTATATATATATATATATATATATATATATATATATATATATATATATATATATATATATATATTTTTTTTTTTTTTTAACTCTGTTTCCATTCCTGTTGACTGAAACTATTCTGAGTGCTATGTTCATCGTGCTGTTTGTGCTTGGTATGAAGTTAGAATTACTCACGGTTCCATAGAACACTTTGTAAGTAAACTCTAGGTAACAGTGTATATATTCATAACTGATTCTTTTTTGGTGAACATTCTAAGTTAAACTACAGTTTCATAACTGACAAAGTTATTTAATAAAAATTTGATAGAAAATGCAACTGCTTTAAAAATGTTCAGATGTAATTGTTCATATGTATGAGGGCAAATGAAAATAGTGAATATGAAAAATAGACTAGATAATAAGTCTATATAATATGATATTCAGAATGCCTGGAGCTTAATATATGAAAATTAAGGATCTAGTACAGGAATTAAGTGGCATACTATATGAGGAATTATATGTAGATAAAGTAATAAGACTATTTTTCTTTTCTTTTTGAGGAAGCTGTAGAAGTTGTAAGTTTTTGTTTCTTGCTAGTTGCTTCATTAGATTTATTTTTTCCTGTTGCTGTTTTCACATTACTGGAACACTCCATTGCTTCTTGTGGAGAATGAAATGTTATTCTTGATGATGCTCCTTGCATCTTCCACTATGTTGAATTTCTCCCCGACGTATGGAAAATATTTATTCTTGTCTGGTAAAGTGAAATGGCCTTGCTTAAGCTTTAAAAATGATGGAAGTATGAAACAATCTGCAGTCAGCTTCTTTTATAAGTAGATAAGCTATGGAAATGATACAGCTTTTGGTTAGGGTGGTGTCATTTTGTCTGCACAACATTTGATTTGAAATGAAGGCCATGCACCTAAATCCTGGTTTTGAAAAATATTCTCAGTTTTTCTGTCTTTTGCTGTAGAACTACAGCCTTTTCCAGATAGTTATTTTATGTTTTTATTACTACTAATTTTACTGCATGATTTGTTTTCTTTTAGCACTTGCGTACTTTGAAGGTCCCTGGTAAACAAATGGCTGCAGTGTCTTGGGAAGGAGGTGGCTTAAGAATCGCTCTAGCTGTAGATTCTTTTATATATTTTGCTAATATTAGACCGAATTACAAGGTAAGCACTAAATATCTGTATAGTTTATTGTCTCTAAACGCAAGATGGTTATGTATAATTTATGTTCCACAAATAAGCCAAAAAAGGTCCGCAAAGCACTGAAACCAAACAAAAAGTAAAAAAGAACCTCAGAGGGTCCACAATAAAGCATAAGGACAGCTAGCCACCACCCGGTTACTTCAGATATTTAATAAGTTTATTCCCTCCACAGTGTAAAACAATACAGCACATTAACGCTCCATAGAGACAGTACGTTTTCATTTTAAAACTTCATCAGATGTGGACTGGTTAACATACTACAAGCATTTAAAGGCTTGACAATCAAGGTTGGCCCAATCAAAACACATTATTCAAGACCTATCAGTTAAAGCTGATTTAAAAAAAAAAACATTAAAACCAAGGTAAAAGTAATCAAGAATAATACAAATAAAAAATGCAAATAAGAAATGAAAGATACACTTGATGTATAACTGCAGAATCTTCCCATAAATGTTAAAACACACCTGTTAATTCATTGAAACTACTATAATTTAAAAAATAAAACATCATCATGAATGCTGAATATAAAGAGCACACAAGGCCATGGTAAACTTGATGAATATCACCATCTTGTGGTAAATGCATGTACTTGAGTTCAAAAAAACCTTTGACTTTATATTGTTTAAAAATGGATAAAAACTAATAGTTAAAAGATTAATAATATGTTAATACATTAATAAACAATTGCTTTACTTTCAAAATAAAATTAAAAAGCAGTATAATAAATACATATGTATGTAAAAACATATATAAATACATAATTAATACCTTATAAATATTCATAAAAATCATTGTTTCTTTATTTAAAAATCCAGTAGAGCAACCAAAAAAAAACGAAAACGTCCTGTCTCTATGGAGCGTTAATGTGCTGTATTGTCTTATACTGTGGAGGGAATGTCCTTATTAAACATCTGAAGTGCAGTGCATCAGGTGCTAGCTGTCCTTCGCTTTATTGTGGACCCTCCGAGGTTCTTTTTTACACTTTATAGTTTATGTTCATTATAAGGATAATTGCTTCAGGAATCATAACTTGAAGAATAAATAGCTGAAGGTGAATGTCTGTCATGATTCTAATCTTCAGCAGTCTGGGATGCAGTCCTGAGCTTTGGCTGTTGGGGTACCTGCAAGCTTAAAACCACTTTTGTAGAAGAGGCAGCAGAAATTAAAGTAATAGTTTTAAGGTTTTCAAACTGGTTTTACTCTTTTAAGACGCTGAATTTATTTCATTGTTGTTTGTGTGTGTCATGGTCATTTGAAGCAACATAATGACCTTTTAAATAATGGCATTTTTACTGAATACATTTTAGTGTTTGTTCTTTGGTTCATAGATGAGTACTAGGCTAGCTGCCCTTGCATCCTGTCATTTTAAGCCTAGCCAACTTACCTTTTTGTGCTCAAATCAACCAGTTCCATTTGGTTAGAAATTTGCCTTACCCATCCCATGGTCGATAATTATGTATTACCCCTAATAAAAATAACTGGGATCATACCATAAGTAATTTGAGGGGACTCATGCATGGGGTGAAGCATTTAGGAGCTGCCTCTGTCCATTAGCAGTGCAGACAGCATTCCTAGGGTAAATTATCTGTTTCCCATCTATAGATCCAAGTTCAGCTTGAATATGGGCAGAGATGAACTTTGTTTTACTTCATGGGGAGTTTTTTGCTGAGCAACAAAATACCAGGTTAAAAGACAAACTAATAAACAGGTAGTTCAAGAAAACAAAATGGAATGTAGAAAGATGCCAAATAATCTCACTCCGCAATCCACTTTATTAATTCTAGTTATTAATGGCTGAACAGTCCAACACTTGGTGAATTCTGCTTCACAATGATAGGAGGAGCCAACATTGAAGGATCAAAAAGTGATGTTGATATGAATCCTTGGCTGCTGCAAGCCAGTTATCCCTGTACCACCCCAGTCAAACTCCTCGGGTCTGTATCAGAAGCTTGAACTGTCAAAAGAGTGTGAACGCTCCTTGATTGAGCTACATCGAAGGCACTAAACAGCGAAGACATGGAACAGCAATTTTTTTCCCAGGGAAAAAAAATTGCTAGGCCGTCTTTGGAAGTTTGCCATTTCTTCCACTGTGGTGCGATCTCTGAGTTGGTATATTTAAGTAGGGGGTGTTATTGTGTTTACATTTGTTTGTTTTTTTTTTTTTTTTTTTTTTTTTTTGCAGAGCAGCTATTTTTTCCTAGGAAGAAAAAAATCACTGTTCCGTGTTTTCGCCATTTAGAAGTTCGATCTTTAAAGCTTGATTAAAGTGTGTTCACTCTTTTGACTGTTCGAGCTTTTGATATAGTCCCAAACTCCCCGCCTGACACTGTCCCCAGAGCAGGTTGCACCCGGCCTCTTGGAGCCAGAAGTGAGAGCCCCTGTGGGACTCCCCCCACCTCAATGGGCAAGTGAAAAAATGATAAAGGTAGTGGTATTTCACTGGCGGCCAAGGCCTCCCACTTATTCTACACTTCTCATGTCTCTTCACAGTGCTAGACTAGAGTCAAGCTCAACAGGATCTTCTTTCCCCACTGTTTCTACCAAGCCCGATGTTCTTCGTGTTTCACTGTTGCAGTCATTACATTTGGGTTATCTGCTTGCAGGTAGCCCTCAGTCAGCCTAATTAACAAAGTCTTGGGTCCTGCGTCGGTTGCTGTCCCTTCTTCCATGACGTCAGGTCGTGAGGGGTATAAAACATGCAGCCGATGCCATTTCATCAGTCTTTCTTGCTGTGGGGTGCCTGAAGCAGAAGCAGTTCACAAGTGGCAGTTGGCCGACTCCTGAAATTTTCGTTTTCGAGTTTCAGAACTGAAGTCTTCAACTAAAGCTAAGTACCCCGTTGGGGGAAAATTTTTCTTGCTCCTTACCGATGTCAGTAAAAGTTAATAATTGCATTACTTGTGGAAAGCAAATGCCTCCTAATGATTTTCATTTGTACTGTATTCCTTGCCTAGGCCCTGACCACGATGTACCTTGCTGTCAGTTTTGTGCTTTATTTAATCAGTGCACTATCTGCCGTCGGTCTATTTTTGCCTCTAAATATTTTGGTTCTTGGTTTAATTATCCAGAAATGTCGTCGGTTAGCCATCTGACTACCAGGATTCCGAAAAAACGCAAAGATAAAGACAGAGACAGGCCTCTGAGGTCCAAAACTGCCGATGACGCTTCTCCTAAGCCAATCACCAGTTCGCCGGTACTCAGTGAGGCACTTTTGCAGCCCCTGATACCCTCTACTTCTGATTTTCAGGCCTCTACTAAGACCCATTCGGAGTCCGGTATGCCGCAAAATGCTTCAACTATGGAACCTGCAGATGTCTCTACCTTGGATGGGTCCAGAGCCGCTGTGCAGGCACCGGCTTCTGAGGGTGTATTCAGGCCTATGGACTTGCATATTAAATTGACGCCTCCTTCATTACTTAGGCCTAAATCTCGATCCATGTCTAAAAAAAAATGACGCCCAGGCCACATGCTCAGACCTCTATGCCTAAAAAGCAAATTATAAGAATGGCTGAAGATCTAATAACTCTAATCAGGGGTAGCCACCCTCCCCCCTTTCTAAGAGGCCTAGGACTGAAGTTGATTATGAATCTTCTGATCAGGATTCTGTTTTTTCTGACTCTTCTGATGATCTGGATTTGCCCTTACCTACTTATGAGGATTCTGATGCAGAGGACTCTATTCCCTCTGCTTCCCCTCCTGAGAATTTTTCTTTTGGGGAAACCTTACATACTCTAAGGGAGCATTTCCACTGAGATGTCCAGGATTTTTCTGATTCAAAAAAGATGCTTAGGGGTTTCCTTCTCTTACCTCAGCATAGGCCTTTAGCTCTTCCTCCTGTACTAGACATTGTTGATGCTTTCTCAGAATCTGGTTTGGCCACTGATTCCCTGCCTCCTGCTCCCAGAAAACCTGCCAGATACTACAGGGTCCCTGAGTCCCACAAGTTCCTTTTCAAAAATCCTATTGCAGATCCAGAGACTATTTCACAGGGGCCCAAGGGCATTAAGGCTTCTACTGCTAAAAATCCTACCTCTTCTGATAGAGACTCCGGGGCGCTGGATAGATGGAGTAAGAAGGTTTACACTTCTGCGACCTTGGCCATTAGGCCTTTAAACTGCCAGTTTCATATGTTAAAATATCAGCAACATGTTATTGAACTGCTTAAACAGAAAATGATGTTGATTCCTGACTGTGTGGAAAATAAAGAATTACAGGATTTAATGCGTTCTGCCGAACAAGTTGGAAAACATACTTTGCAATGTGGTTTTGATTCATTAGAGACCTCTTGCAGGGCTGCTGTTACTGGGTCTGTGCTCAAAAGGCATGCTTGGGTTAAGAAGTAATTTTTGCCTAATCATGTTAAAGCTAAATTGTTGGATGCTCCTTTAAATCAGGACTGCCTCTTTGGCAACAAGGCTGAGGAAGTTCTTAAAAAGATGGAAAATAAAGCTAAATTTATACAAACTGTTAAAGATTTTTTACAAGTTCAGCCTCCTAGATTTAGTAGGCACTGGCCCTCTAAAACTTGGTCCTTTCCAGCCTCTTCCAGGTCTTCTCAAGCCAAACCCAGACACAGCAAAAACCCCAGGTTTCAGTCCCAGGGGACTCACAGAACTAAGTAGTGGGGGCCTCCACTTCCATGTCTGGGAATAATAAGACTCCCCCCTATGGTAAACTGTCTCAATGACTTCCTTTTAAAATTTCCAAGCACTTATCAACTGACTGCCCCTTTAGGGGGAAAGATTGCTTTTCATGGAAAGAATTGGGAACTCATTACCCAGGACAAATGGGTTTTAAATAGTGTCCCAGGGATACAGATTTCACTTCCACACATTGCCAACACTAAGTGGGTGGCCAGACCTACCCCCAAATCAGTGGGCAGAGGCCCAAAAACAAGTACTTTCTCTCTTAAGCATGGGGGCTGTTCAACTGGTACCAGCAAAGGAAAAGGGACAAGGTTTCTACTCAAGACTTTTCCTGGTACCCAGAAAAGACAATTCATGGTGTCCTATCCTGGACCTGTCTGCTCTAAAAATCTTTCTGGAGATTCCAAAATTCAAGATGCTGACTCTTCACCAATTACATCCTATGCTAGGCAAAGATGCCTGGTTGGCAACACTAGATTTAAAAAAAGCATACCTGCACATCCCAATCAGGGAATCTTGCAGAAGATACCTACGCTTCAAAGCAGGCTACACGCACTATCAATTCTCTGCACTGCCCTTTGGCTTATCTACTGCGCCCAGGGTATTCACAAAGTGCCTGGCTCCAGTTATTGCATTTTGCAGGCAAATAAATATTCAAATATACCCATACCTGGACGATTGTCTAATTCAGGCAGAAAGCCAGGACATACTTTTGAATAATCTGGCCTTTGTAAAAAGGGTTCTAACTTGTCTGGGGTGCACCATAAATGAAAAGAAATCACACCTGGTACCCTGTCAACAAATTATATTCCTGGGAGCAAGCTTGAATACAACTTCCCAGATGGCTTACCTCACGCCAGAATAGCAAATTCATTTGACAACCTACTTCAAACAAGTGGCCACAAAAACCCTGCTATCTGCAAGATAAATACTGCAAGGCTTGGGGTTCATGGCTTCCTGCATTCTTCTAATTACATATGCAAGACTGCATATGAGGAAACTACAGTGGTATCTAAAAAGCCTATGGTGTCAACATTCTCAAGACCTAGAAACAATGATTCCTATCATACCTTGCCTACACCTAGAGTTCCTTTGGTGAGCAGAGGCCTGCCAGCAAAACAACGGACTTCCTTTCACACGACCCCCTGCCACCCAAATTCTAACAACAGATGCATCAGACTATGCATGGGGGCACACCTGGCAGGGAAGTGCATTCAGGGCAAATGGAACCCAAGTCAAATGCACCTGCATATCGATCAAAAAGAAATGTTAGCTGTACAGAATGCTCTGACAGCCTTCAAGGACCGCATTCTTCCAGGACAACTAATGGTAAAGACGGACAACACTACTGTTATGTGGTATATAAGCAAGCAGGGGGGTACACATTCTTACCCCCTCTGTAGACTAGCCATGGCATTATGGAACACAGCCTTGAGCTACCAGGTGCACCTACAAGCTAATTTCTTGCCAGGAAAATTAAATACACTGGCAGACGGACTAAACAGAAACCTCATGGACCCACACGAGTGGAAACTGGAACCAAGGATTTTCAACATGGAGAGCCCAGATATAGACCTGTTTGCCTCTCCCCAGTACTACCAATTGGACAAATTTTGCACAAGGACTCCCCACAAACAAGCATGGAAAGTGGATTCTCTGTCCTTCAGCTGGAAAAACCTATCAGTCTATGCCTTCCCCCCTCTGCCTATGCTCTCCAAAGTACTACTAAAAATCAAACAGGACAAACCAAGGATGATTTTGATTGCTCCAGACTGGCCGCACCAATACTGGCACCCCCTCCTGTGCAGTGTGTCATGGTTATCTCCATAGCACCTGCCTCAGCAGGAGAACCAGATTCTGCACCCTCAGCTTCCAACCCTGAACCTTGCAGCCTGGCTAATTACTTAATCTCTCCTTTACCATCCCTCAGCAAACCTGTGATGGATATAATTTTAGAGGCAAGGAGGCGTAGTACTAGAAAATCTTATGCTGAAAAATGGAAAAGATTCTGTGCCTGGAACCAGTCTCAAGGGATGAGCACAGCAGCACCCAATTTACCTCATATTTTACAATACTTAAGTGAGATGCTTCACAAGGGCCTGTCTTTTTCCTCCATTAAAATCCATGCATCAGCCATTTCAGCTCATTATAACACAGAACCTCCCCTGTTCTCTCATTCACTGCTCAAGCAGTTCTTCAGAGGGGCCAAAAATTTTAGACCACCCAGGAGAGCTCCAACCCCAGCCTGGAACCTTAATTTTGTCTTGGAGAAATTCACTCTACCTTCTTTCAAGCCAGCTGCTACTGCAGACTTAAAATTTCTTTCTTGGAAACAACTTTCCTTTTAGCAATCACTTCAGTTAGTAGGGTATCTGAATTACAGGCCCTTATGGCAGTGGAGCCTTTCATCATCTTTCATGCGGACAGGGTGTTCCTCAGAACCAATCCATCCTTCATGCCCAAGGTAGTATCCAGTGTGCCTCTTAATCAGTCCATTCATTTGCCAACCTTCTTTCTCAATCCACAGAATAAAGGTGCACAGACAACTTAGATTCTACTTGGACAGGACCAAACCTCAAAGGAAATCTGAACAACTGCTGGTGGCATTTAAAGGAAATGGCAGAGGACGAAGTAAACCAATAAACCAGCAGTGATGCAGATCAAAATAGTGTACAAAAGTATTTAATAACCGCTTTCATCTCACGACTTCATCAGAATACATTTTCCAAAGAAAAAGTGGTGTCTTAAATACACACTTAATTAATCAATTAAAACAAATAATTAAAGTTTAAAATCACAGTGTTCAATTTCCAAATAGACATGACAAATTCTGTTGTTTATTGATGCATAATTTTCGATATTTTAAAAAACATTTAACATTGACAGTCTCATTCAAACCAGGAATCTTATCAGAATTTAATCTAATCTGCCATAATGTCTCTCTCTGTTCCAAATAATTTTTAAAATCACCAGCTCTGTTGTCTGATTTGCTCACTTCCAAAATAGAAAAAACTAATTTTTAAAAAAATGGGCATATTATTGAATGCTTGTATAAGGCGTTATTCTCATCTTTACATTTTATACTGTATAAATGTTCTTTAATGCGGGTGCCCAGACTCCGTGTGGTCATTCCAACATAAAATGCTGGGCAAGCTGTGAACATACCTATATACACTACCCCGCTAGAGTTGCAGTTGACAAAACCCGGTACTTCAAAGGTTCTATCACTGGTTGCTACAGCAATGTTGGAACCTACTGAAATGTATCGGCAAACTCTGCAACCCTGACAACAGAACATACCTTTCTTAACTGGTTTGATGGTGAATTTTTTAGATATTTGTTTATGGTGTGATTTAAATGAAGATAGGTTTCACAGTAAAATATATAGGAAGCACACTTTCACTGATGGATATTTACACCATAAAAGTAATCATCCGAGACATATGGTTAAAAATATTCCAAGGGGTCAATTTATTCGAGCCAGTCGTATGACCAGCAAGATTGCAGACCTAGTTTTTGAATTTCTTTTTATAGTTTCAATGTTTTTAGAAAGAGGGTATGATGAGCATTCTTTGATTGCTAGTGGTAATGAAATTTTTAATAAACATCATAGTCACTATCCAGCTATCCTTAATGATTCTCATAACACCAGTGCTGTTCAGATAAATCACCCCAATGCTGAGAAGTTTAATTCTGATGTAGTATGTTCCTTTGATATGAGTGGTGATATGAAAAGTATTATATTTGTACTTAATACAAACTGGAGGGTCATTCAGGGTAATCTTGATATTATACATGCAGTTGGTAATAAACCACGGTTTGTGTTTAGGAATACTAACAACATTAAAAAAATGTTGGAATACAATAATTTAATTTCCGACAATGTTAATACAGTTAAGAAAGGTATGTTCTGTTGTCAGGGTTGCAGAGTTTGCCGATACATTTCAGTAGGTTCCAACATTGCTGTAGCAACCAGTGATAGAACCTTTGAAGTACCGGGTTTTGTCAACTGCAACTCTAGCGGGGTAGTGTATATAGGTATGTGCACAGCTTGCCCAGCATTTTATGTTGGAATGACCACACGGAGTCTGGGCACCCGCATTAAAGAACATTTATACAGTATAACATGTAAAGATGAGAATAACTCCTTATACAAGCATTCAATAATATGCCCATTTTTTAAAAAAATTGTTTTTTCTATTTTGGAAGTGTGCAAATCAGACAACAGAGCTGGTAATTTTAAAAATTATTTGGAACAGAGAGAGACATTATGGCAGGTTAGATTAAATTCTGATAAGATTCCTGGTTTGAATGAGACTGTCAATGTTAAATGTTTTTTAAAATATCGAAAATTATGCATCAATAAACAACAGAATTTGTCATGTCTATTTGGAAATTGAACACTGTGATTTTAAACTTTAATTATTTGTTTTAATTGATTAATTAAGTGTGTATTTAAGACACCATTTTTTCTTTGGAAAATGTATTCTGATGAAGTTGTGAGATGAAAGCGGTTATTAAATACTTTTGTACGCTATTTTGATCTGCATCACTGCTGGTTTATTGGTTTACTTCGTCCTCTGCCATTTCCTTTGGATTTAACAGTTTTTGTGCTATTTTTGGTTTATTTGCTGGTGGCATTTGCTGCAGGGGCAGAGGGGAAGGCTATTTCAAAGCAAACCATTTCTAAATGGATAAGCCATTGTATTAATTTCTGCTATAAGCACCATGAAAAAACCTATTCCCAGGGAATCAGACCTCACTCCACCAGGGCTGCATCTACCTCTACAGCCTTTCTCAGAGGCGTCCCTACCAGGGACATTCTAGAAGCTGCTACCTGGAGTTTTGTACATACTTTCACCAAGCATTATAATTTGCCAGTTTTCTCTAAATCCAGAGCTGGCTTTGCCACTGCAGTCTTGCAGGGCCTTATAGCTGGCCCTAATGCTATCTAAATTCGTCCTCCCAACCATAGCTTTGGGAAGCTACCCAAATGTAATGACTGCAACAGTGAAACACAAAGAACATAGTACAGTTGTGTACACTTACCATAAATGTAGATGCTCGAGTGTATTCACTGTTGCAGCGCTGGTTACCCTCCCTCCAGCCCCCTAACTTCTTTTGGCTATACCTCTACTTTCCTTTACTATGCATAAAAGCCTTTTTGGTGTATTTGCTTTTTTGTTGGAGGTATATCTTTGTGCTTTCATGTTTAATTGCTTCCCATTAGGGGGGCACCTGACATCTGGGGCAAGAAAAACTGATGTAATGGCGTCGGCTGCATGTTTTATACCCCTGACGACCTGACGTCATGGAAGAAGGGACAGCAACTGACGCAGGACCCAAAACTTTGTTAATCAGGCCGACTGAGGGCTACCTGCAAGCAGATAACCCAAATGTAATGACTGCAACAGTGAATACACTCGAACATCTACATTTATGGTAAGTGTACACAACTGTACTTTCCCTTGACTGGGGCAGTACAGCTGCCAAAGAGTAATGCAGGTGTCCTAAGGTGAGCTCAGGGAGGACATAAACCTTCCATGGAACAGAAGGGCAAAAGCTCACTTGATCTTGATTTTCAGTAAGAATACAAACCATGAAAACTGGACTTCACAGTCCTTCAGGTTTTATGCAGGAGGTGTCAGAAAAGTTACCACAGGGATAACTGGCTTGTGGCGGTCAAGCATTCATAGCGACATCGCTTTTTGCTCCCTAGATGTCAGCTGTACCTGTCGTTGTGAAGCAGAATTCACCAAGCGTGGGATTATTCACCCACTAATAACTAGAATTAATAAAGTAGATTGCAGAGTGAGAGTATTTGGCATCTTTCTACATTCTATTTTGCTTTCTGGAACTACCTGTCTTTTGTTGAGCAGCTGTATCCTCTGTGAGATATTACCGTCCCTCCAAACTGTTCTGTTGATGTTGAAGAGGAGGTTTAGATCCCTAGACTCAGTATTGTTGATGCAAGTTGATTTGGTGATGTGAAGTAAATCTGCCACTACTGGGTCAGAGGATGCTTTGCATGCCAGACACAGGTCATCTGTTAGCAGTCTGTAGGGTACCGAGTATAGTGACAGGACATGTTGTTTAGGTTTTGTTCCCTTTTTGTAAGGTACCTCTGTGGGTGTTCCAGTTGTTGCATGTGTCTGGACAGGTATATGCCAAAGGGGGCATTATTTTTCAATGACTGGCCTAATGAAGGATGAGTAAATAGGGACAATGACATCTCTAGATTTAGACACAATCTCTTTGTTTATAAGCTATGCAGTATAGAAGGACTTTCTTACAACAATGGACACATGTTGTTCAAAGCTAGGTAACTGTCCACATAAGTTCCCAAATCCTGAACAGTTGAGTTAACTCTTAGAGAGGTATTGTTAATGTGGTAGTTCCCTGGGATAAGTAACTTCCCAAAGGATACAGTAATGCATTTTCTGGCATTTAGTTTCAGTCTATGATTTTGGCAGCAGTTATTCATTTAGGAGAAACCTTCCTCAGGATGGATAAGTCATTTGGGGATTCAGTGACTGCTCTTAGCTTGCCGTCATCTACAGACTTAGTCAGCCGGAGCCCTTTGGTTTTGACTTTTACTGCAGAAAAGTAGATGCCAAAGAGGAGCAGTACCAGCACAGAACCACGGGGGACTCCATTAGTGACTTGTCTCTTTGTGGAGATAATTTCCCCTGTGTTGATTTCCTTCATCATATCTGTAAGCCAGCTGGCAATCCAGCAGGAAACATAGGGGTTTATTCCCAGTTTATTTAGGTATTGTGTCAAAAGCTTTGGCCAGGTCAGGGTATGTGGTGTGTCCAGTTTTGCCTTTATCCATTGCTTTGGTGACCTGACAAATCCAAACTGTCTGGTCTAGTATTTTGGCGGTTCCCAGTGTTCTGATAAATTAGTTCCATGATGTCTTTCCATGGCTTTGCATACAATTGTCGCCTTATGGGTCTGTAATTGCCTAGGTCTGTGGAAGATCCTCCCTTATACAGAGGAATGGCAGTAGCTGTTCTCCATTTGCTTGGTATAAAACCAATATGGAGGCTGAGACTAAAGTTTTTAGGAGTGTGGCTAAATCGTGTTTCATGTTATTTAAGATGCATACAGGCATATTGTCAACACTCTTTGATGCAGTATTTTTAACTTTTGATACACTTTTAGAACTTGGCCTTCTGTGATAGCTGGAGGCGAGCCAGTTTCAGATAGATCTTGAGATATAGACAGATAGGAGTAAAGTTACAGCTAAACTTATTGGCCAGTAGGGTTGCTATGTAATCAGCCTTAGTGTAGGTAACAATGTATCAGTCAACTCAGTGCATTGCTGTATTATTCTTTTGAGATTACGAACATAACTAAAAAAATGCCTTGTGATTGTCTTTAGTTTGGGTAGTTATTCTAGCCTTAAACTTGGCTTTGATGGATTTTAATAAGCTCCTGAGTTGTTTATTTCAATGACATAGGTTCACCTTTCCGGGAATTAGTCTTCTTTGCTTTGGTCAAAATTCTTATCTTTTTATTATAAAGCTTGTTGATATTATGGTTCCTCAATGTGGGTTTGTTTCTGGGGTTTGCCCTGCACTTGCTCTTAGTGGGTACATCTGCATCTGTTTAAATGCCGTATAGTGTTGTGGTGTACTTTTCTGCTTATTCAGTGGAGTTTAACTGCATTTAGTGGGGATTTGATGTTTACCAGTGTATCACTTAGGAGTAGTTAGTTTATCTTAAAGAAATTTCTAAAGATACCTTGGGTGGAAGGTTTCAATTTTATTTTGAAGGAGACTGCTTTATGGTCAAAACTAGCAGTTGTTAAAGGTGTGCAAGGAATGGTGCAAGATGCTCCCATATTAGTAAAATGTTATTCCCCCTAGTTGATATTCTGACTATTTGTTCCAGGGTATTTGTATTGACAGAGCCCAGGAATCTCTGTGCTGTGCACTAGTGGTGATGTAGGTTTCACAGTATATAGTTGGATAATTTAGTTCACCTAGGACTGTGATACTGGGTTTAATACTAAGTGATTCTAGTTCCTGTAGATAGCCATTGTGGCTTTTTTTCATTGAAAGGTTCTTTTGAAATGTGTTAAGTTGTTGAACAAGTTCTGTGGTTCAGACTACTGTTTGATGTTTTCTGAATACTGCCTTTTTATAATGGTTGGGCTTGATTTTGACTGCTGAGTGATACTGATACTGCTTCCTTTGTGAAAATAGAGGAGACTTCAGGCAGTAACCTTGGAGATCAGGAAAAAGATATCAGGTGAATTGATTGGCTTCTAACATGCCCTCCGTAGTAGTAGTTGTGTGTCCTGAAAAGGATGGTATCCTATCCCATCGATGTCTGTGTTATGCCATTGGGTAACAAGATAAGCTTGGACTCTTCAGTGACTTATAAAAGCAGTATTCGAAAATATGATCCTAACATGCATAAAAGAGAACTAAACTGTTATTTTAGTAATGTCTTGGAACTTTTAACAGGTAGATAATTGTCACAGTACAGCTTACATTCCTGTCTATAGTATTTCTGAAGTACATATATAAGTAGTGTACAGGCATCCATTTATGCTGATTTTTGTAAAAACAGTGTTGTCTAGAAGTAAACTACAGTTGTACTTAATATAGCTGCTGATGCTGCCTGCAAAAACATTTAGATTGCCAGAATACAATGGACTGTATATTTTACTTTCTAGGTACTGAAAGGGCTTTCTCTCATGACAATACTATATGTGTTTAGGGAATTAAACTTCTGCTTTAATGCCTTTAAATCATGGTCTATTAGCTTAACCATTTACAGATGTTTTTGCCCAGCTGGAAAGACGCATGACTCTGTTATTAGTATTATGCAGTGCAGATATGATCTCAAGGTCAGGCTAATTTTGCATTCACCATAGCACCCTTTTCCTTGAACATATGTGCCCTGACTAATAACTCTGCAGTTCTGTAAGGCAAACAAACAAAGGGAAGATATAATTGTAATACACTTGTTTGATGTCCCACCACTGGACCAGTAATCAAGGAGCTCAATCTTCACCACTGGCAACAGTGGGGGATGTACACTGGAAGGATAACAGGTGCATGCACATAGTAATTTCCAGATGCCACTCTCTGCCTCAAGTGCAATTTCCCTTAAGAGCACACAAGAGACCACAGTCAGTCTGAGGCTGGTTTCTCCCTCTTTGTCCAGATCCCCAATAAGTCTCCCCAGTGGCACAGCTATAGTGTTGAGATCTCAAGCGAGTGGCCAGGCCTCCAGCACCCTGTCTATCCAACCAGTGCTTCATGTCATTGCCCAAGTAGCTCACACACACACACACACACGCACACACACTCACACATGCGCGCGCGCGTGCACACACACGCACACACGCACACACGCACACACACACACACACACACACATGCACACACACACACACACACACACACACACACACACACACACACACACACACACACACACACACACACACACACACACCTGGGATAGGCTGGCACGGGTTTACTACCTCTGCCCAGACTATAAGGTAGTTATCATTGCTACCAGCCAACTCCTTATCAGCTACTTTAAGGCCCTTAGCAAAGGGTGTGAAATGTTACTGTGTAATATTAATGTTAATACAAATGGTAGTTTAACCAAGAGCAAGGCTCTTAGGAGTAGCCGACACAGTGCCACCAAATAAATATGCACGTACTCTCAAAACTTAAATATATCTAGACAGATCAGCCACAGTGAAATGCTTAAATATATTTAATAATAAATAATAAAAGAACATGAAAATACACAGTATATATTCACAGTGACATCAGAGTTTAAAATCACAGGAATATTTAAGACAACATTGCAGGACATTCTCAAATAAGTAAAGAAAAATATCTAAACTAAGCTTTGCTATATTCCTGACTATATCTATCTAAGAGAGTTACTACACAATAGAAACGTACTTGCAGAGCAAGGCAGATATTGTGGTGAAGTTCTTGTCAGGTGCAAGACAGAATAGAGAATGCTCTCTCTCTCTCTAAGAGTTCTCAAATTAATATCACAAATATTATTGCTGGAATAGCTTGCAGAATGACAACATTTCTTGTCATCTTACTTTATCACAGGTGAACCCCCCACTGCTGGAAGCTGAGAGTATTTAGCATCTACCAGTGAAAATACATAGACCTCAGATCTTTGGCAAATGCTGGACGTCATAATACAATTACATTCCATCATATTTCAAGACTAGTAATTATTTCACCCTAGAGACAATACAGAAAGCTCCCTAGTTTTAGACATTGTGTCTCCTTGCTGCATTGAAACTGAAAGTTACCATCTTTTATGGCGTAGCCATAAAGTAATTTAATTTCAGTTATTTTTCTGAAGTTAACCTCCTGTATTCCAGTTTCCACTGTTAAAATATATACATTTAAATAGTTATAGTTTCATAGTATAGTATTAGGCTATCTGCCCTAGGGCATTTATAAGCCTAACCCAGCTCCTCGTGGTCCTGCAGAGTGGTGCTAGCAGCAGAGAACTGAGAAAAGTGACTACTTTCCTGATCTAAGTATTTTTTTGCTGTTTTACCTGAGAGACCTTCTTTCTCTTACTTTGAACAAGTTTAAACTGCTTTATTACCTGTTTTTTGCATTGTACATTATCTGCACTTAAGTTACAGTTGGTCGAAAGTTTGTTTGTTAAATTTAACTGTTGAGGCTACCCACTAAAGTGCGCTAGCCTGTGTAATTGATTTATTACTGTTTTCCTGCATTTCTGTGTACTTTTTAACCCAAAAAACAAACCCCCCCCCAAAAAATATCCTTGTTTTCCCGCCTTTTCTCGACTAGTTTAGACCAGTATACAGGATTTGCTGTATTCTGGACTGTGGTGTAGTTCCTGTGTTGTCCATTGCCTTACTTGGATAGAAGGAAGTTTCTTTGCTCACCAGTGGGAGTGGGGAGCCTTGAGCAGCCTATCTGTCCTTGAAGGAGTGACCTCAGCACAAGAGCTTGTAGTAATTGGTCGTTTTGGACCATTTCCAGCTCTTTTGAAGTTCCCTGTTTAAAATCCGCATTTGTGCGGCTTTGCGCGATTGTGCGCATAGAGCAGCGCTGGTTAAACAGGCTTAAACTATTTCTGGCTCCACCAAGTCTGCACTTCAGTTTTTCCCTTAAGAAAGCTCTACTTTCAACAAAATCAGTCTATTCGCTATATTATAAGCCTAGCACTTGCTCCTAAAACCTTTCTTTCAAGTGAAGCACCCTTAAACTAACGTAAGCACTACATCCACCTACAACCCGTCTTAATACCCACTTCCCGTCAAAGTCCTCTCTGACCCAATTTCACATCACTCCCTTATACTATTCTGGCATGTCGAGTAGTATATTACTGATGTCCTCTCCAGTTCAGCTGGTTAATCTGGGAATCCTGAGACAATGTTACAACTGTCACATGTACACAGACAACCCTCTCCTCTTCCCAACAAACACAAACATATGTGAGAGATGCAACTATATAGCCAAACTGGAGGCTGAACTCTCCCAACACACGACTACCAAGACCAGACATGAGGAGAAGGTAACCACACACACAACAAACCCAGTCTCACATAAACCAACCACAACTGCAAACCAAACACATAAAAACACAAAGACATACTCGGAGGCTCTAACAAAAAACTTACCAAAACAACAGAGGCTCCCAAAGCAGACACCCAAGAAAAAAACACCTCAAAAGACCGCACATGCAACACATAGTACACAAAGTCAGTGTGCCAAACAATCACAGCCCTTAAGGTGAAACACCATGCCTGATACACTAGTAATAGGTGACTCTATAGTCAGACACACTGACGTTCCACTTACGAGGCTGAACAAAGTTAGGGTAACTGTGAGCTGCCTGTCAGGTGCTAGGATCAGCCACATAACACAAGCACTCAGGTCACTCCAAAGCAAGTACAAATATGACTCTGTCATTGTCCATGCCGGCGTGAATGACCTAAGACGTACCTCCTTGGACTACATGAAAAGAGACATAGAGGAGCTCTCTGATTATGTAGCCCAAGCCGGTATGACCCTGACCCTGAGCAGCATCTTGCCCTCACCAAGAATGATGCCACAATACAAAGACAAGATGATCAGCTTTAATAATTGGCTGAATTACTGGTGTCATTCTAGGGGGATCCAATGTCTGTCTACTTGGGATGACATGCTGGACAAGCCACGTTGCTTCGCAAGGGACGGCTTGCACCTGTCACCACTGGGCTTCTGGGTATTGGCTAAGGCTCTTGCCACCCCCCATAGTGCCTTTTTTAGGCAAGGCTCAAAAGACAAACCCACCACCTTAGAAAACAAAAAAGGAAAAAAAACTAAGGGTAATGCTGCTCAATGCCAGAAGTCTAAATCTCAAGATGCAGGCTCTCGAAGCACTTCTCAGTATGGAGAGCATCGATGTCTGTGCAGTAACTGAAACCTGGTTCAAGGCTCCTGAGAGCACCCCAGTCCTACCAGGTTATACCTCGTATCATGCATTTCGGCCCCAAAACTTGGGCCGAACCACAAAAGGAGGGGGAGTGTCCATATTTATTAAAGACACCCACACCTCCAGGTTAGTGGGAACGCACAAATTATCGGAGACCATCCATGTGCAACTAACCGTAGGCAAAACTGCTATATAACTTGTAGCATGCTACAGACCACCCTCTCAATCTCAGGAACTCCATTCCGCCTTCCTGAAGACACTGGAGGATATGAATGTCTCACCAAATACCATCATATTGGGAGACTTCAACTACCCAAACATAGACTGGGTGCATTATTCAAGCCCCAACACACTAGCCCAAAGGTTCCTGGAATTCATCAACTCAAATGCGATGGAACTAGTCACCTCCCCCACAAGGGGGATCATCACAAACATGGGGACAAAATGCTCAACACCGGAAGTATACCCCTCACTAGTGAGATCAGACCACAAACTAATAACCCTAGATATTCGTATCCCACCTCCATCCCCAGCACAAAAGACCACAGGGAGAAACTTCTCAAAAGCCGACTTTACACTCCTTAGGACTGAAATGGTATCCTTCAAGCCCCCTGGGCCAGTGGAAACCACATCCCACACTGCTGAATCTTTCACAAATGCTTTCTACGGACATCTCCAAGAATGCATGGATCATGCAATCCCAAATAAAACCAAGACCCTTTCCACCAAAGGCAGGCGTCCTATCTGGTGGACCCCAGCCATAAACGAACTTTATAACAAGAGAAGGAAGCTACAGCAAGACAGAGCAAAATCCCATAAAGGGAAGGCATCTCTGATCAGCACTAGCAAAAAACTACGTTCGCTCATAAAATCATCAAAGGCCAACTTTGAGAGAAAAATCGCTAAGGACACTAAAGATAACCACAAGGCCTTCTTCACTTATGTTAGAAACCTGGGCGGAAACCCTCAGATATGCTCAGAGTTAGTTCATAATGGCAAGAAATACACTGAACCCACAGATATTGCCAACATACTGGCAGACAAGTTCAGTGCAAATTTCTCCCCTCCCTCTCCCCCAAAAGATGAAATATTTATCCCAGCTGAATGCAACCTCCCTGACATCTCATATGTCCAGGTGAGAGCTGCTCTCAGCAAAGCTAAAAATACAGCATCCATGGGACCAGACGGTGTTCCGGGTTGCGTGCTACGTGAACTCCTAGAGGAGCTAAATCCACACATAAGAATGCTGTTTAATCTTAGCCTTACTACATGATATGTCCCTGAACACTGGCGTACAGCAACAGTGGTCCCACTCCACAAAAGAGGCAACTCTACAGATCCTGGAAACTACCGCCCCATAAGCTTGACCTGCCTGGTCTGCAAAGCTATGGAAAGGATCATTATGGAACTCATAAACAAAGACATCGGGGACCTACAGACAATTGACCCTACCCAGTTCGGCTTTGTAAAAGGCAGATCCTGCCTTTTAAACCTGGTGGACTTTTTTGAAACAGTCACTAGAGCCATAGATGAAGGCAAAGCAGCTCATACAGCCTACCTGGATCTGGCAAAAGCCTTCGACACAATACCCCACTCGGGCATCATAGACAAGCTCAACAGCTTTAATGTAAACCCGTATGTCAAAAGATGGGTTGCAAACTGGCTAAAGGACAGAACCCACAAAGTCAGAATAGCTGGAGATATGTCAGATTCTAAGCCAGTCACAAGTGGAGTCCCACAGGGCTCTGTCTTGGGACCCCTCTTGTTCGGCATCTGTTTCTCAGACGTGCAGGCAAACATAGGGGGGTGGTGGCTGACAAAGTTCGCAGATGACTGCAAACTAGGTGCCATAGTCGATACACCAGCTGACTCATGCATCCTTCAGAAGGGCCTTACAGAAACAGACGACTGGTGCCAGAGTCA
Source organism: Protopterus annectens (assembly GCF_019279795.1). NCBI lineage: Eukaryota > Metazoa > Chordata > Ceratodontiformes > Protopteridae > Protopterus > Protopterus annectens. Next base: position 1,225,270,871 of record NC_056725.1, read on the forward strand.
TGGCCTTAAACTAAATGCCAAAAAATGTATAGTCATCCCCTTTGGGATAAACAAAGTACCCACAAATTGCCACATAGGTGGTAATCCATTAAGTACGGAAAAAGTAATCAGGGACCTGGGGACCCAAGTTGACAGTGACCTCTCTATTGACACCCACGTTGCCAAAGTGGTTAGAAAGACCTTCTACCTTGCCCACCTTATCATGAAGGGATTCACATCCAGATCAAAGGATGTCATTGTACCCCTATATTCCTCCCTTATCAGGCCTATGATTGAGTACAATGCCCCATTTGGTATGTACCTCACCCGGCACCTGCAGCAGCTGGAGAGACCCCAAAAGTACCTCACCAAGAGGATCAAGGGTCTCCAACATATGTCATATGCTGCCAGACTAAAGAAGCTCCAGCTCTATTCAGTAGCATACCGCCTGCTCAGAGGTGATCTGTGCCTTACGTACAAGGCCATGTCCAATCCGGAATTAATGGACATGCTCCACCTAACAAAATCCAAATCCATCAGAGCCACGAGAGCTAAAGAACTAAACCTCAGCACAAATATGAATAGGACATGCTGGAGGGACAGATTCATAACCCAGAGGCTTCCCACACTCTGGAACAGGATCCCAGTCCATGTTAGGCAGAGCACCTCACTGACTCTCTTCAAGAGAAATCTTGACGAGTGGATGGGTGATCATAGGTTTACCCCGGGGGTCATATCTGTGTCATTACTAGACAGAGGCACAGTAAACTAAATTTAATTTGTACACTTTTGTATCATTACATGGAGTTGTACATTTTGTTCTTTTCCAGTGGGGCACACTGTGGTTACATTTTAAGCACAAGCAGTTTATAAAATACCTTTTTTAACACACATGACTGTACAAACCAGTTTGATATACACAGCATACAGTTCTAATACATTTGTAACACAAGCATCTTACACAAATCATTTCAATATTCACCAATGACATATAATTATTTACAAAATTCCAGCTGTCTGGCTGTCAGTATCACCCCCCCCCCTACCGAAGACTCAAGCTAGTTTTTCAAGTGACCGTTGAGATACATTGCTTGAGAGGGATGAGCCTATCTGGGAGTACATTACCCCATTCCCTGTCTTGAGATCCCAGCTGGCTTAGCATTGCTGACCCCATTACAGAGTTGCAGTGTTATTTTTAATTTGTCTGCAACCCTAGACTCCATCATACTAATTTGGCATTTAGCTGGCTGGCTCCCTGTAGCCATAGATCCCATCAGACTCCTCCTACCTTCTACTGCAAATACGTAGCACCAGAGCCACCCTTTCATAGTGTTAACATGGTACAGTTTGTGCCCCTGCCTCCTGCCTAGCAGTTCTACGAGGTAGTTAACATCACTGACCTTCCTTACCACTTTGAAGGATACCTCCCAAGCTGTTTGCAGCTTGTTGTGTCTGACAGGAATGAGAACCATAATCTGCTGCCCCACAGCATACTCTCTAGCTGGAGCATTCCTGTGATACCAGAGTTTTTCTGCTGATGGGCTCCTCTCATGTTCTCCTGGGCCAAGCCCATGAGTTCCCTGAGCCTTGTCCTGAGGTTTAGGACATATGCCACAACAGACTCCTTGTGGGATTCACACTCACACTCCCACTTATTGCGAATCAAATCTAGAGGTCCCCTCCTCCTGTCCCCATACAGCAACTCAATGGGTGAAAAACTTGTGGATTCCTGGGGAACCTCTGTGTAAACAAACAGATGGGGCAAGTATTTGTCCCACTCCCTCTTGAACTGGTCTGCAAATGCATGGCTTTTAGTGTAGAGTTTAACCCCTCCACAAGACCATTAGTCTGGGGATGGTTGGGGGTGGTCTTTAAGTGCTTCACACTGCTGTGCTTCCACAGACAAGCCAGCAGGTCTAACATGAAATTGGCACCTCTGTCAGTCAGTATTTGTTTGGAAAGCTATGCTGCTGAAAATCTCTAACAAGGCATTTGCCACCTTTTCTGCCTCAATGGAGGACAGAGCCACCACCTCAGGGTATGTGGTAGCATAATCTAGTGCCACTAGAATATACTTCTTCCCTATGGAACTTGGGCTACTCAGAGGCCCCATGATTTTAATTATTTATTTATTTTATTTTACATTTGTTAACTGGGATAGTCCGACTGGACAGAGGTCCATTCACAGCGGAGGCCTGGGGAAAAAAGCTCCATAGTTTAGTAACAATACTAAAAATCAGAAGGATAAAAACAAGCAAAAACATTCATACATATATCAATGAAAACATTAAAAGTACAGTAGTACTGACAGGTAAATTTGCAATTTCGCTAATATTGTTTTCTCCTTGATGGCCCGGGGAGAAAAGCTCCACAGTTTAGCAACAGTAATTAAAATCTGAAGGACAAAAACAAGCAAACATCCATTCATATGTCAGTGAAAACATAAAAAATACAGTAGACCTGAGAAGTATATTTACAAATTCCCTAGTGTTATTTGTTTATGTAGTTAACAGGCTAAAAGTTAGGTAAAGGATATTGGGGAACATAGTGGTAAATTATGTTATACATGGACATATCCAGTTTTTAGTAAGGTAAAGTTTGAGTAAGTGTTTGAAAGTCTGGTTAGAGGATACAGAAGTAATAGAAACAGGGTGGCTATTCCAGGCTTTTGCTGTGGTGTGGGAAAATAGTTCCAATATCCATAGCTACCCTCTGAAGGCAGCTCCTCAATCACAGGCAAAGGCAATAAAAGGAGCTTTGACCTTGTCTCCTGCCTTGCCTTTCTTTTGGCAGTGCTCACAGGTCCTGCAGTACCCTGTTGCATCCCTGGAAAAAATCCAGGCCAATAAAAGTTCTGCATAATATGTCTCTTTGTATGCTTTATGCCCATATGACCTACAAAGGGAATGTCATGGGCTATGGCTAGAAGTGCCATATGGTAGGCTCTGGGTGCTACCAGCTGCTATTTCTCTCACCTTCTAGCTTTCCCTCAGGAGTCCACTCTCTACACAGTAACCCTTTGTCTAGTATACAGATTCCCCTTTTCCTTGAGAATCAGGCACCTCCCTGGCTACCTCCCTCAAGCCTTGCAATGTAGGGTCTGAGAGCTGAGCCTTTCTTAACTCTCTCTTTGTAACCCTTCCCAGATCCCCTTCCACAGTAAGTCTGGTATCCTCTGAAGTGGTTCCTCACAGTCAGCCTGGGTACTGCTACTCACCTCTGCCCTTGCAGTCACTCTGTCTAAGGGAACATCAGTACCCACAAGCAGCTGTGGCTCACTTTCAGTCTCACTGCTACCGGGTAGCTTTCTGTCTGAAGTAGTCACTTCACCTGTCCTGGCTTCAAGTGTGCACTCTGTCTGGGCCCCCCCAATCCTACCAGACCCACATGCTTGTCTCCAAGCCTGACTGCATATAAGTGCATGCACACATGGTACTGCATTATCAAAATCTTTGCCTATCAGGATGTCTGCAGAAATATCTTCAAATGCACCTACTTGCTTCCTTTCCCATCCTCCCAGTCAATGTGAACCCCAGCCAAAGGTATTTGGAATGGGGCCCCTCCTAAAGCTGTGACTGGAGTAGACTGTACAAGCAAATAGTGCTCCTCTTTAACCATTGTAGGCTTTACAGTGGTTAGGTCAGAAGCTGTGTCTGTCTTAGACGTGGCCTGTTTCCCATCTACTAAGATAGGATATAACCTCTTGTGGTAGTTTGGTACCCTTGTTGTCTCCAGGCAACATACTGCTGGCATTCTGTCATTCCCACTTACTGGCTTCCCTACCTTTTGTTCCCCACCTTACCTCCTTGGATATCTGTATGCTACATGGCCCCACTGGTTACATTTAACTCTTGATTTTGGCTGTGCACCTGAACTAGTGGCTTCCCTTGCTACTGGTGGCCTCATTTGGGATGGTTGTGTGCAGCACTGGGTGGTCCTTTCCTGTGCAGTGATACCCTACTTGTTAGGTATATGACGCCGTTTTTCCCCAACTCATCTGCGGTATTTCAATCCCCATTTGCCAACCAGATTCTTATGTCCACAGGCAAAGTGCTAAGGGCTTGTTCCCTCACCAAATAGACTGCCAGCTCTTCAAAAGGTGTGCTCTGACACCCACTCATCCACCTATGAAAATAAGTGGTTAGTTCAGCAATATATTCGCACATGCTTTCACCTGACTTGCGTCTATGCTCATGAAACTTTTTTCTGTAAGCTTCAGATGTTAACTTAAAACACTCTAATACACAATTTTTAATGGTATTATAATTTATGCAGTCAGTATCAGGCAATTTAGAAACAGCAGTAATAGCTTTACCATGGAGTAAGGGGATCGGGAACCGTACCCAGACCCCTTGGTCAACATTATACTGTTTGTATACCCTTTCAAACATATGAATAAAACTATCAAAATTATCACCCTCTCTAAATTGTGGAAGAAATTTACTGATGTTTATTAATTATCACCCTCTCTAAATTGTGGAAGGAATTTACTGATGTTTATTGCTCTGGGGTTCGGTTATTCCCCCATTACCTCTATGACCCTGGAAAAAAGTCAGCATCTCCTTTTCAAATTGCCTCTGCCTCTCATTTCTTCAGCCTCCAAACATCTCAGTCATTTTCTTCAGCTTCCAGATGTCTCAGTCCCTCAGCTGATTCTAATGCTGTCTGTTTCTCCTTTTCTAAAGGCTCCAAATGCTGCAGTCTCTGTGCTGATTCTTGTTCCATTCGTTTTGCCTCCTTTTCATCTCTTTAACTTCAGATATATTTTTAAGTCCTGTGAGGCAAAGTTGAACTGTCCATTTTCTGAGAGTTGTGCATCATCAAGGCTAGTCTGATTGTCCTCCTGGTTGCTGGTCTGTGATGCAGCTGTGACTAAAGCTGCAATTATTTCTGCTTTAGTCAGGTTGTCATGCCCCAGTCCTTTGGCTTAGCACTTCACAAGCCAAATGGTTCCTTGTCATTTTGCCATAATTCAATGCTGATATCCTTGCCTGCTCTCCCTGATTAACTAAGCTAACAAAAATAAATAAAACTATTGTGATATGAAATTCTGAATGTTCACTGTGTGGCTGCTTGAGAGTAGAAACACCTTCTTTAGTGACCACTGTTTACAGGCTATGGGAGTTCAGTATCCACACCACTGAATCCCAGTATGTGATGTGGGGATCCCACCACTGCCAGCCAATAAATATGTGAAGCCCCATCACTAGACCAGTAATCAAGGAGCCTCAGTCCTCACCACTGGCACCAGTGGGGGATGTACACTGAGAGAATGACAGGTACACACACAGTATTTCCAGATGCAGCTCTCCTCATCAAGTGCAATTTCCCTTAAGAGCATACAGAGACCACAGTCAATCCGGGGATGGTTTCTCCCTCTTTGTCCAGATCCCCAATAAGACTCCCTACTGGCACAGCACAGCTATATAGTTGAGATCTCAGCTGAGTGGCCAAGCCAAGACCTCCAGCACCCTCTCTGTCCAATCATTGCTTCATGTCCCTGCCCAAGTAGCTGACGCACACAGTCTTTGAGTTTTGATTTACACACAAACACACACACACACACACACACACACACACACACACACACACACACACACACACACACTCACACACGGGAAAGGTTGGCACAGGTTTACTAGCTATGCCCCCTTTTGCCCAGACTATAAGGTAGTTATGAGTGCCACCAGCCAACTCCTTATCAGCTACTTTAAGGCACTTAACAAAGGGTGTCCATCCTTACTGTGAAATATTAATATTAATACAAATGGAAGTTTGACCAAGAGCAAGGCTATTAGGAGTGGCGCACACAGTGTGACCAAATAAATATGCAAGTACTCTCAAAACTTAAATATCTCTAGACAGATCAGCCATGATGAAAGATTTAAATATATTTAATAATAAAAAGAAAATGCACAGTATATATTCACAGTGACATCAGAGTTTAAAATTGCAGGATATATTTAAAACAACATTGCAGGACAGTCTCAAATAAAAAAGAAAAATATCTAAACTAAGCTTTGCTATATTCCTGATGCCCACTACCTCAGAGCCACAGGCCGCTTCTGACTCCCACATGGAGCCGATTAGGCCGCTGGAAACTCAAGGTATTGGACACTCGGAAACTATTCCCTCAGATGGGTCAGGAGCCGCTGAGCAGGCATCGGCTTCTGAGGGTGTTTTCTGGCCTACACAGTTATATGAAAAACCATCTTCAGCTTCAAAGGCAAAGACTAAAACAGCTCTAAAGACAAAGAAACAAGTACAGCATTCTCCTGGACAGGCCTTCATGCCTAAAAAACAGATGCTTAAAATGGCCGAAGACTTAATTACTTTGATCAGGGCTTCCCATCCCCCTCCTGATGAGAGGCCTAGGCAAGACATAGTATATGAATCTTCAGATCAGGTTTCCATTTCTTCTGATTTCTTCTGATTCTTCTTCTGAACAGGAATATTCCTTTCCTCCCTATGAGGATTCTGATGCTGAAGAATCTATCCCTTCAGCCTCACCTCCTGAGGATTATTCTTTTGGTGAGACCCTGCATACTATGAGGGAGCATTTCCATTGGGAGAGCCAAGATTACTCAGAATCCAAGAAAAGGCTCAGAGACTTCCTTTTATTACCTCAGCACAGGCCCCTTGCTATTCCTCCTGTTTTAGGCATTGTAGATTATGTATTTTCAGAGTCCGGTCTGTCTCCTGACTCTTTACCACCAGCTCCTGTTAAGCCAGACAGATACTACAGGGTTCCTGATTCTCATAAATTTCTTTACAAAAACCCTGCTGCTGACCCAGAAACTATTTCTCAGGGTCTCAAGGGGGTCAAGGCTTCCACTGCAAAAAACCCTATCCCCTCTGATAGGGATTCAAGGGCCCTGGACCGATGGGGGAAAACGATTTATACTTATGCTACGTTGGCTGTAAGAGCTTTAAATTATCAGTTCCATATGCTTAAATATCAGCAATATCTTATGTCACAGCTTAAACAAAAAATGTTGACAAATTTAGAATGTGCAGAAAACAAAGAAATGCAGGATTTATTGCATGCAGCTGAACAAGTGGGAAAGCATACTTTGCAATGTGGTTTTGATTCTCTAGAGGCCTCCTGCAGGGCCGCAGTTACAGGTTCTGTCATTAGGAGGCATGTTTGGTTAAAAGAACAGAATCTGCCCGATCATGTTAAAGCAAAGCTTTTAGATGCTCCATTACAACATGATACCTTGTTTGGTGTTAAAGCAGAAGAAGTGTTGAAGAAAATGGAGGACAAAGCTAAATCTATGCAAGCAGTGAAAGATTTCTTACAGGTACAGCCTCCCAGATTTAGCAGAAACTGGCCTACAAAGAATTGGTCCTTTCCAGTGTCAGACAGGCCACAAAGAGGCAGATACAGATGCCCCTGAGGCAGATCATAGACCCAAGGCTCATACAGGCCTAAAAAATGGGGTGCTTCTACCTCCAAAAGTGGAGAGGAAAAATCACAGCCATACAGGAAACAGTCTCAATGACTTTCCCCTGCCAGCACCAAGCACTTATGTTCTGGCAGCTCCTTTGGGGGGAAAACTAGCACTTTTTTCACAAAATTGGCACATGATCACCCAGGACAAATGGGTCTTAAATATCGTATCTCAAGGCTACAGGTTCCACTTTCACACCCTGCCAAGGCCAAATGGTATGCCAGACCTGCCATGGAATCTATGGGCAGAGGCACAAAAGCAAGTTTCATCCCTCATGGACATGAGAGCCATTCAGCAAGTACCACAGCAAGAGCAGGGACAAGGATTTTACTCAAGGCTATTCTTGGTACCCAGAAAGGACAAAACCTGGAGACCGATACTGGACCTGTCTATCCTAAACACATTTCTGGATATTCCAAAATTCAAAATGTTAACTCTGCAGCAGCTTCTGCCCATGCTGGGCAGGAGGGCTTGGCTTGTAACTTTAGACCTAAAAGAGGCATACCTGCGTGTCCCAATCAGACAATCATGCAGAAGATACCTCAGATTTATAGCTGGCTCAACGCACTACCAATTCTCTGCACTGCCCTTTGGCTTATCTACTGCGCCCAGGGTCTTCACAAAATGCCTGGCACCAGTAATTGCATTTTGCAGACAAAGAGGAATACAAATATATCCTTACTTGGACGACTGCCTTATTCAAGCAGAGAACAAGGACATCCTACTACAGCAGCTGGCGTTTGTAAAAAGATTACTAACAGGTCTAGAGTACACAGTAAACGAAAAGAAATCAAAGCTCATACCCTCTCAAGAGATAATATTCCTGGGTGCAAGCTTAAATACAACTGCCCAGATGGCTTATCTCATGCCAGACAAACACAGACAACTGACTACTTATTTCAAAATGTTAGCAACAAAGACCTAGTTATCTGCAAGAAAAATTCTGCAGGCTTTGGGCTTCATGGCATCCTGCATACTGCCAATTCCATATGCAAGACTGCATATGAGGAAACGTCAATGGTATCTAAAAAGTGTTTGGACTCAACATTGCCACAGCCTGGAAACAATAATTACCCTCAATCCCTGCCTGCAACAGGAGTTTCGATGGTGGGCAAAAGCCTGTCACCTCAACATGGGACAGCCATTCACCTTACCCACAGCCAGGCAGACATTGACAACAGATGCATCAGATTATGCCTGGTGGGCCAATATGGCAGGAAGGTGTATTTAGGGCACATGGTCCACAAGTCAAATGCATCTACATATCAATCAAAAAGAGATGCTAGCTGTTCAGAATGCCCTGACAGCCTTCAAGGATCAACTTCATCCAGGACAACTACTGATAAAGACGGGCAATACTACAGTCATGTGGTACATAGGCAGGGGGGCAAGCATTCCTACCCCCCTCTGCAGACTAGCCATGAACTTGTGGGACACAGCACTGACTTACCAAGTACATCTGCAAGCACAGTTCCTGCCAGGAAGGATAAATACTCTGGCAGATGAACTAAGCAGAAACCTAATGGATCCCCACGAGTGGAAATTGGATCCACAAGTCTTCAGCATGATAACAAGGAACTGGGGATGCCCGGGCATAGACCTATTTGCCTCCCCTCACAATTGCCAATTACAGAGATTCTGCACAAGGACTTATCACAAGCAAGCATGGAAAGTGGATGCTGTATCTTTCAGCTGGAAAAACCTAACAGTATATGCCTTTCCTCCTCTGCCTCTCCTCCCCAAGGTACTGCTCAAGGTCAGACAAGAGAAGCCAAAAATGATACTGATTGCCCCAGACTGGCCATGCCAGCACTGGTACCTAGTCCTAAAGAGCTTGTCTCAATGCCCAGCTTGGACATTACCTCAAATTCCTCACTTATTGACCCAACAAGACAGTCAGATACTGCACAGCCCACTCGGGACCTTAAACCTGGCAGCATGGCGGATAATGTAGCCATTCAAGACACACTTCTCTCTAAAGCAGTGATGGATGTTATTTTGGAGGCCAGGAGGCCTAACACCAGAAAATCTTATGCAGAAAAATGGAAGAGATTCTGTGCTTGGAACCAGGCACTAGGTATTGACATGACTGTTCCAAATATTCCTCAGATTTTGCAATACTTAACTGAGATGCTAGATAAAAGCCTTTCCTTTTCATCAATTAAAATTCATGCCTCTGCCATTTCAGCTCATTACAATACAGAACCACCTATTTTTTCTCATCCATTGCTAAGGCAGAACCTCAGAGGAGCAAAAAACATAAGACCTCCAAGGAGAGCACCAATACCTGCTTGGGACCTCAACTATGTCTTGTAAAAATTCACACTGCCTCCGTTTGAGCCAGCCTCTGCAGCTGATATAAAATTCTTATCCTGGAAAACAGCTCTGCTCCTAGCAATAACCTCCGCTAGACGAGTCTCATACAGGCACTCATGGCTGTGGAACCTTTTATCATTTTCCATCCTGACAGGGATTCTCTAAGGACAAACCCTACATTTATGCCTAAGGTAGTGTCCAGTGTGGCCCTTAACCAAACAATTCATTTGCCTATCTTTTACCCAAACCCACAGAATAAGGGTGAGGGACTTCTGCATTCTTTGGACATTCACAGGCAGCTACGCTTCTACTTGGATAGAACCAAAGCTTTCAGAAAGACTGAACAACTTCTAGTGGCATATGCTGCAGGATCACAAGGAAAGCCCATCTCAAAACAGACTATTTCAAAGTGGATAGGCCACTGCATTCATTTTTGCTATTCACAGCATGGCAAATCAGTGCCTAAGGGCATAAGGCCACATTAAACCAGAGCAGCAGCCACTTCAGCAGCCTTCCTCAGAGGAGTACCAACCAAAGACATCTTAGAGGCTGCAACTTGGAGTTCAGTGCATACTTTTACAAAGCACTATCAGTTACCTCTCTACTCTAAATCCAGGGCAGGGTTTGCCACTGCAGTTCTGCAGGGCCTGATAGCCTCTCCTAATCCTATTTAGCCAGCCTCCCACCCTTAGCTTTGGGATTCAATCCAATTGTAATGACTGCAACAGTGAAACACGATGAACATAGTACAGTTGTGTACCTACCATAAATGTAGATGTTCGAGTGTATTCACTGTTGCAGTCCAGGTTACCCACCCACCATCTCCCTTTTCCGTGCTGGGACTTATCTGTACTTCTCTATTCTATACAACCTATGTGGTGTATTTGCTTGTAGATGAAGGAGAAGTTGTTTTTTGTGTATGCATGCTTATTGGCATAATTTAGCCTACCTTTTTAGGGGTACCTGACATCTGGGGCAAGAAAAACTGAAGAAAATGGCGTCGGCTGCATCTTTTATAACCCTGGCGCACTGACGTCAGGGAGGAGGCGACAGCAACTGACGCTGGACCCAGACTGTGGAACTGGGGCCGACTGCGGGTAGCTTGCTAGTAGGATAACCCAATTGTAATGAGTGCAACAGTGAATACGCTCGAACATCTACATTTATGGTAGGTACACAACTGTACTTTTCCACTGTTAAAATATATACATTTAAACAGTTACAACAGTGCATGTATATTTCTGTTCTTTTCTAGTAGTGCACACTGTGGTTATATTTTGAGTACAAGCACTTTATAAAATACCTTTTTAACACACATGACTTTACAAACCAGTTTGATATACACATAACATATAGTTCTAATACATTTGTAACACAAGCATCTTACACAAATCATTTTGATAGTCACCAATGACATATAATTATTTACAAAATTCCAGCTAGCTGGGCTGGCAGTATTTTGTCACAACCTGTACCAAGAATGTTAGTGTATGCAGTACGGGGGGGGGCCCGAGAAAAAGTTTTTAGTTGAACATATTTTCATTAACAGAGAGGAGAAAGGGCTTGGGTCACTAGGGATGAGGTGGAGTTAACGAGAAAGAAAAGAGGAGGGTGGAGATATTAGAAGCATCTGGGATGGGATGCATGAACCTTGACTCAACAAAATATTGATACACAGAGTAAGTGGTAGGGTCCTGGAATGTGTTGCCTCAGTACCAGGGTATTTCAGAATTGTTTGGGACACACCATAGAAATGATGTAACAAGGGTAGAAGGAGGATAGTTAAATAGATAAAGCTCCCTAAGTAACTTAAAAGACTAGTCTTTTACTTTTGTTAACAACGTGTGCGCACTCTTCCTGTAATGGAACTTTTTTCATTTAGGACAATTTAGGACCAGGTGAGAAGTCAAATATTCATTTGGACTCTTATTCTGTTTGTTAACTTGGTAGATGTTCTAGCTGAAGATCCATTCCAGCTATCATCCAGGCCATAGGTATGATTATAGTAGTACAATGAGTGCAAGTAACAAGTAAGTACAGAAACCAAGCATATACAAGTACATAGGTAAGGCAGGAAAGAAATTGACAGTTCTGTATCATGACTTGTTAATACAGTAGGCACAGTACGTACGTAGCTCAGTGAATGGCCTCCTTGGCATTTACAAAGTTTTATTAATATATATGTTTTTATACTTGCTGTTTAACTAGTTACATTTTATGCTTATTTCTTTTTAAGATGAGTTTTATCCACATTCATTATATGTAGTACTAAAATCGTTATTAAACAGTCTAATACCAAGAAACTTTGTTCAAGACATCATCTTTTTACACCATACTAAACTATTTTCAATAATAGTTGCCACGGTTTTTAACTTGGACTGAATAATCCACCTTAGGTGATAAAACCCCAGCTACCATGTACTGATATACATTCAAATTAGATTAATATTGCCTGTTTATTTCAACTGACGCATGACTAATAGTCTGTAGTCCATTATCTGTATAGTCCATGTTAAACTTTTGCACAAAGTGGTTTCTCTTAGCTTTGCATCCCATTTAGCCATTCCAACTTGTACATTTTTTCATTATCTTTTGAAGTCATTCATTGAGGGGAAATTTTTATTTTCCACTTCTGGGTGATGGCTTTTTTTTGCACTTAATATTGTAAACCCCTAAAGCACTTTGAGTTTTACTATACATCCTGATGCAAACTATTGAAATTATTAATAGCATGTATAATAACTACTTGATTACACCAAAGCCTATAAGAGATTTCTTGTATTTTGTTTTTAAAGAAACTTATGACTGAAAATTCCAAAAAAGGGGAAGTGAGTAACCCAGGGCTTTCTCACAGTTTTTTCAGCATAAGGGACTAGAAGGGGACCATTTAAGACAACTTAGAGGGAGTGTAAAATTATTTGAACAGACACTGCCATCCCAAAAATGTGAGCCTCCTAGAGCTTATAGCATATTTTGGGACTAATATCAGTTTGTCCCTCACTTTTTAATTTTCTGCACATTTAAGTCTGTCTCCCATATTAAGTTATATGTGTATCCATGTATCTCTGACCATACCTCTCATCCTCCAGGCATTAAAAATCATAACATTGACCATTAATAATCATAGCAGAGGGTAAGAAAAAGGAATACTTTCTTGCAGTTCACAGCAGAAGGACCTTATATACTAGATTCTACGTATTTTGTAATAGGGAATATTTGTATATTCTTATTTCATTTATTTAATAAGGTATGCATCCATAAATAGGGATGACTGTATGAGGAACATTAGTAAAGTAGGAGGAGCAAGGATAAATCTGACTACCAGGATCAAAGTACAATGCATAAATCACGGCAGTTGTGAGGTATGCCTGTGACAATCAATATTTTTATAGAATATTCAAAATTCCTCTTCTAAAATATGTTTCTTGCCTTGTCTGAATGGCCCAATTAATCCAAAGGGACAAGTTGGTTTGTTTCAGTGAATGTTATTGTAATTTTCAACCCATCTATCAGCTGGTCTAAAAGCCCCCTAACATCCTGTCCCATAGCATTCATATGTATAAATTTATCTTGTGTATTTGATATTCCACTCTTCAAGAGTTGTTACCAGTACATTAATGCCAGACACAACAAAATACACTGCTAGAGGTTACTGCCATAGCACTGTCTCAAGTGTTTCCTAAGGATAGTTCAGGTCTTTTATGTTGGCCAGCCTTTTGGATGTGTTCCCTAACAGAGATTGCCAGCATTACAAATGGAAGTTAGCCTGTCTACTCCCACAGACTTTCATTTGAATGTATTACTTACTTATTTACTTTTGCTCTGGGTCACTTCACAGTGCTGCTAGAAGACTGCACCTAACTAACACTTCTTTCCTTGTGTAGAAAAGCTCCTTACATGCATTTCCACACATCTTTCCTTTACAGTTCATGTTTGCTGCTTGGGGGGAAGGTGACTGGGTCAGAATGACTTAATTCTGCTTGCAGTGTGGGGGGTAAGGTAGCAAGCAACAAAAGCTTGTCAATGTCCTGAAACTGCCAGGAACTTAGGAATACAGTCTGTACTGACAAACTTAACCTGATGTTTGAAAATCAGTTTATGTTCATCCTATTGACCACTGCTATAGTAACCTTAGCTGTATGGGTTATATTCTGCCAAGGATATAACAGTTGACCAGCTTCCAAAGCTTCAGGGCACCTTCCTCTCACCCAGACTATTAATCAACTTAAGCAGAGCTGACTAAAACGAAATGTTTTAGTGCCAAGCCCTTCAGAGCTTTCCAGCCATTGAAAAGAGCACTCCTCTGCAAGGTTTAGAAGATTGATGGTCAGCTCGGGCTGTTCCTCTACTGAGCAAATAGGTTCGTTTTGGGGGAAAATTTAAGCATTAAAAATCTTTTGTTGTATTGTACTTTTCTGCTTAGGAAATTATTTTTAAGCTAGAAGTTTTTGTTTTAATGGACTGTCTTGAGACGACTGTACTTATAAATGGGAACGCACTTTTTTCCTCTCGGTTTAGAAGTTGTTTAAAGTAATTGAAAACCATTTTTTTCTGTTGAGAAAATTGTGTTTGTTTTACTTTTTGGGGCTGGCATATTGTTTTAATGTACCTTTACTGTGTTTATGCATGAAAAAAGCAGCTTTTAAAAACTTTATATTTTACTAGCTTATGCTGCTTGTTTTCCTCAGGAAACATGCACAGTTTTCATTTTGACCATGGAAAATCTCTCTGTCCTATGGTTGGTCCTTCTTCCAGCCAAAATATTTTAAGGAAACAGCATTTGCCACCTCAGAAGTCTAGCAGTTTTTTTGCCACAGGTGGATGATGCTGCTGTGGCCAAGCTGGCTCCTCATACCATTTATTTTTTACCCTGATCCTTCTGGTATAGCATCTACAGTGACTATGGACTGGGAGTTAGCTACATTCTTTGTAGCTGTTGGAGATCTCTCAGTGGGCAAGGGAGAGACACTTTTGTCAGTACTGGGAGAGGGGAAATGGGAAGACATCTCTGTTTGATCCGAATGTTGTGCCTATCCCTGGGAAAGCTGCTGCTGCCATTAATAACTCTTGGCCCTATTTTTCCTGTCAAAAAGAAACAGAAACTTTAATGCATCTATTCCTTGAATTTTGTTAGTAGTAGTTTACTGGGTCTGGCTCAGGGTTTATTTCAGGTTGTTTGATCCTTCTTATATGGTGGTTTCTGATAAAAGAAAGGGGGTGCCTGTATTGCCGAAGCAATTCAAGATTCTGAATCTGGACAGGAAGATGAAGGGACAGGACAGGGTTTTCTTTCTTGGTTTTCCAATTCAGACTCAGAGGAGATAGTGCTGATCATAGACTCACTCTGCAAATAACCATCTAACCAAGGTCAATTAGGGACCATGGTTATGACATGGCTAGGTTTGTAAAGGCCCTAGGGCCATTAGCCTACTAACCTCCTATGAACCATATGAGAGCTCAGTTTCTGATTGTCAGAATGTGTGCCAGGGTTTTCAGTGGGAGAACACTGAGGTTTCTTAGTCCCTTAGAAAATACTGCAAGGTATTGCGGAAGGAATTTCCAGAACCTTTACACATTCCTCCAGTTCTGTCAGCCCTGGAGGATGTTTATGCCACTACCTGCAATTTTCCTGATAGTCAGTTTGTTGCCCCTAAAAAGGCAGATAAAATGAATTCAGTTCCTCGATCTTTAGGATTTTTTTTGTACTACATTTTCGTAAATAATATGTATTGTTTTTAGCCCAACAAAATGTAGTGTTACACTTTTTAATTTTTAGTTGCTAATCCCACTTGACACACAAACCTGAAGAAGTTCTAATAGACACATGTGATCTATGTTAAAGATGTTTCTGAATGTTGGTAGAAAAGATTTCTAAGGAATCTTGAAGACTTATGTTAACATTTTCTTTTTTGATACTACAATGAAATGCTTTCAGGAAGTTTTAGCAATTATTAATGTGTAATTTTTACTTTTAGTTTATTTTTGTTTAACATGTCCTGGAATCACAAAGCTTGAAGCAGCACTATGTTGAATACCACACTGGTGTATGGGGAAAGGGGTCTTAAGCAAGTAAACATGTTAATTGTCTTTTACAACAAAGCTTCCCTAGTAAACCACTCCCACACTTTTAAACAGGTATATAAATGGATGGTGAATTTCTACACTTCATTCTGTTTTTTCAACTACTATTTGGATCACTTATTTATGTGTTTTTAATAAAGAAGATTTGACTTGAACTAGCTTGTGCTTCCCTACTTTCATTAGTGGATTTATACTTTGGAAAGTTTTTAAAGAAAGTATTTCTACCATCTGTTATTAGGTGGGATAGTCACAGTATGGTTTTTATTAGGTGACTGAACTCTACGGAGTCGTAGATCTTCCACACAAAGAAGTTTCCTCATTATTTGCTTTTGGACTCAGTATATTGACATACTGGGTTTCTGAGTCTTTAAGAGGTACCATGGAGACTGCTTGTTTTGAAAAATGAGATTTTTAATTCTTCTTTGGGTAGAGATTTAGTTTTTGGTTCTTCTGTTGAAGAATTAAAATGTGATGAAAGCGGTAAGTTGATACAGGGACTCTCTAAGATTTTTTCCAAATTTTCTGAGGAATTCTTTAACCCTTCATCCAATTTCAGCAATAAATAAAAAAATAAAAATACAATAAACAGTCTCACCAAAATGTGGGTAAACAGAAAATCTGATGGTCTTTTCCATGTGTTCCTCCACATGTGGATCTCTGGTCTGATATTGTATGCGGCTTCAGTCATTTCTAAGCTTTGGATCCAGTGCTGAGGCTCCTCCCCAACCCACAATCCCATTTTTAAGGAATGAGCTATCCCAGATGTCGTTTCTCACCATCAGCGCATAATGGGTCTTGGTGCTCAGAAGTATTGTTTAGTTTAGAAAGACGATCTAATCTTTTTTTTTTTCCTTTCCTTTGATTATTGCTTAGATAGGAATGCTCCAGTTGAGTGTGTGGCTTGTTCCCACAAGCTACCTAATTCAGATGCACATGAGAAGTGCATTTATTGTCTAGAGCCTTCTCATCTCATTGTTGTCTGCTCTGTCTGCAAGACTTTTGGTCAACAAGCCACTGTAGAGAGACAGAATAAGTTCATTTTAAAGGGTCTCCTACAGTCCACTGCAGGAGAGAAGCCCTCTTCAGGATTGGGGAAATCTGCAGCAGCTGTTTCTTCCCCTTCTCTTTCTTTGTTCTCAAAAAAAGTCTTATATATATATATATATATATATATATATATATATATGTAAAGAAAAAAAACAGAGGGGGGAAAAGGAAAAACAAAAAGACAAAGAAATGTCATAAACTAGAAAAAAGAGCTCTCCAGATCTGACACAGTCATCGGATCTGCCAACTAAGATCTCCAGACCTTCAGAGCAAACACTCTTTTCAGGTCTGATAATTATCAGATTTGTAACTTCACCCAGGTTTTCCCTGGATCCTGTCTCCCCCAAGCTCTGTTCTCCAGTCTTGCAGGATAGACCACATTATCCTTCCAAACCCTCTACTTTATCTCTTAGGTCAGTTAGGTCTTCTCGGAGCCTCTCTGAAGCAGGCATGTATAGGATGATGAGGCATTTCTTTCAACACATATCTAGTTGGGGGTACTGCCAGATCTGACTACCATAGTATCCAGATGACCTGTTTCTTCCCTTTGTTCATTAATGATATTTCCTCTAGTCCATCCTGTCTGATTAGAGTCCCTGGATCTGATTCTTGCCCAAGGCAGATCTGCATTAGTCAGAACTTCATACTTCTTCAACTCTGTGTTCTCTAACAAAGTCAAATCTGACACTGCTGGAGCCATTGGAGTCTCAGAGCCAAACTGTCGGTGCTAACTCCCACAGGGTAGGTTTGGATCTGAGGTCATTGGATCATTTCCTTCCTCTAGGGACATCTGTGCTTAATAGTTTAGCTCCAGCAACAGCCTCATATCTTGGCTGAGCAGCTTCTAGGGTTTAGCCACCTTCAAGAATTTCAGCTCGGTCAGTGATGCTCCCCAGATCCATGTCTAGTTTGGTGTTTCAGGCTTTTGAGAGAGTACTCTCACAACCTAGAGGGAAGTCTTCTTTTTTTGTAGCCAGATCCAACTCTCCCCATGAGATTTCCTAGGGTCAGCAGCCTGCTCTCCCTTGCTCTGTCAGGACAGTCAGTGCCTGGGAGCCTTGAGGTTCTTCTCCCAAGGAAGATGATATCTGTTTGAGTCCTCCACTGAACAACCCACAGAAGAGATTCACAGGAAACATAAGTATAAGAGGAGATACTTGAGATCCCCTGATGAATCCCTGACCATTAACACTGATTTTGGTGAGGGTATAGGTACTCCTGGATCCCCCTTGAGGATGTCTCATTTGGAGAGATTCTCAAACCTCTTGGACAAAAAGGTGGTTGGTCCTCCCAAGTGCCTACTCCAAAGGAATCAGTTTTTCTTGAGGCCCTCAGTTCTAGCCCATCATTTATTTTGGGTAGTCCCCCTGGCTGATGAGATGAGCAACCTGATTTCCTCCTGGGCATGGAAGGAACCAGACACAGTTTAACCTGTCCCCAAAAAGCTTGACAAGAGTTTGTTTTTTCCCAAAGACTGTCCCCATTGGACCAAAGGTTCTGTGGTAGATTCTATGGTAGTTGCGACAGTCACTAAGAAGGAGCTCAAAGAAGAAAGCTCCTCTGTCTGTCCACCAAATGGAGAGTCATGTGCATTGGACAGATTCGGGAAACATGTCTATGCCTCAACTACTTTGTAGGTGAAAGCGCTTAATTACTTCACACACTTCACTCATTTCCAGAGAGATTTAACAAAGGAAATCTCCAATTCTCTTCCAGGGATCTTGACTGTGGATCAGTGAAAATCCATTAATTCGGGGGCAGAGCCTAGATGGCACAGAGTTAACAGCTTCTTCTCAGAGCTTTGCATTTATTCATATTTATTACTGACAGGAAAATATTATTTAATTGATATTTTCAATCTTAAAATGTTAGTGAATACCTGTTTTATCATTTTGGAAAGTTTGGTGCTTTTTGGAAACAATTTCCTGTCAGAATACTTTAACACACTGAAGGATGAGCAATTCAAAGAATAACCATACTGACTCTGCTATCAAGAAAGAACTGCATGAGGTGACATTAGCACTGCAAGACTTAACTATTAAAATAGAAGGATTTCAACAAAATCTACAAGGAAGATAGAGAACAGCTTAAAGCAAACAGATATGTTCAGTGATCCATTTCAACATTTTTCAAACTAAATTTACAGATTTAGAATATTCTGTATCTGACATTGATACTAGACTTAAAGAAAATGAAACTAAAATGACAGCTCAAAAAAAATCAAAGTTAACTGGTTAGCTGAGAAACTATATTACTTAGGGAACAGAAAGAGAAGAAATAATATAAGAATTTTTGGTCTAACAGAGAAAATAGAGGGTGAAAATATGGTCTCCTTTCTGTCAGCATGGATACTCAAGGTACTTAATATACAAAAAAAGCTTCTCTTTTGGAATAGAAAGAGCCCACAGATCCTTTGGGAAGTCAGATAATACAGCAGCATTGAAGCCAAGATCCATTATAGTCATGTCTGTCCTATTTAGACAAAGAACTGGTGCTAAAAACTGCTTGGTTTAAGGCTCCAATAAAATTTGATCATTCAAACATCAGATTTGATAATGACTATTCATCTAACACTATGGAACTAAGAAAGAAAACATGGCTATTAATAAAACACCTTAAACAGAACAACATCAGAGCACATTTTATTTTTCCTGCAAAGATAAAGCTTCAAATAGCAACTAGCACTAAGATTTTTCCACTACAGAAGAAGCTCTTTCGCTTATCAAGTATAATAACATAATTTCCTTTACAGATTATATGGCCTGGTTAGCTTTACTTCTAAAAGACCATCAAAAAAAGAAGCTTGGTTAGACCTAAAGAAGAAACAAAAATCAGAGATGTCCAAAGCCACATCTGCCAAAAAAATGTCACTATCACCATTATTTCTCATGCAACATCTTGTAAAGTAAAAATGTTTAGTTCTGCATTATTTACTTGTTCTCACATCACCACTACATAAGGCACACATTTTGATGCTCTACCTTTTCGTCAGTGGTGCCTTCGGCATAAAAGTTAACACCTCCAAGTACAAGAGCTGCGACGTTTGTATAACTCAATCTTATGCAGAAATAAAATGTATTTATATTTCACTAAGTTGAAGACCACCCCGTTGGCTAATGTATTTTTCCTTCTTTTTTGTTTGAGTAGACAAACAGCCTTATGTTGTCTTTACAATGTATTTACCTAGAAAGCAGTTAGATAAAATTGGTATAGAATTTAAACACGGATGTTTTACAAATTCAAATTGATTCATGTGACTATAGAGAAAAATATAAAACATCATTAGTTCAGAAATGTACATAGAATTGTTATGATTATTTTACATTTCCTCTCTCTTGCTTGTTTTGCTTTTTTTCCCTTCACAGTTAATTATACATGCAACTGAAATTTTACTTAAAATCCCAAAACATTTGTCTAGTAATGTAGAGCTCTCCCAACATGTTTTCTTGAATACTTTTTGGGAGTCTATGTGCTGGGAGAGAGTCCTGAGGAACAGTTTTCTCAGATGTAAGCTAGGAATAATAATCATTCCATGGGTCGGATTCTGAGGAAAACAATACATTACTGTATTAATGTTTTTTTCCTTTTAACTGAGACCTTTATTCACATAATTATGTTAATAACAAGATTTCTGTTAAACTTGGTAAATTATTTTTCTCTAAAATGTGTAAATAAACTTATTGTCATTAAATGTTAATGGTTTAAACAATCTCCAACAGAGGGCTAATTTACAAAAATATCAAGAACTCAGTAAACCTCTTGTTTTATTTCTTCAGGAAACTAAATTTTTTTACAAGAAATGGGCACTTAAGTATGTAACTTTATCTCATTCCTCTTTTAAATTAAAAAATAAAGTAGTAGCAATTTTATGGAAAAAGGGCATTCAGGTGCCCCAAATTATACTTAAACATGAAGATAAATGGTGTTTATTTACACTGAGCACTATAAAATACTGTGATAGGATTTGGACTTTGGTACATTTGTGCTGGTTTCCAGGAATGGGAATCAGAATAGCAAAAATAAAAATCTGGATTTTATAGTAAATAACTATAAAGGTAATTTAATCTTAGGCAGTGATTTTAATTGTATATTAGGTAATACTGAATCTAACTAAGGCAGAAAATTTAAATTATTACCTGTTGCAAAGTCTCTCAAAGATTGAAAAAATACTTTCAACGTAAAAGACACATTTAACTTCAAGGATAAAAATTCTGTAAATATCACTCACTATTCTTGTAATTATGGTACTCAAACAAGAATTGGTGTTATTAATTTCACAAAATAGTACATCTAAAATAACTAACTTTAATATATCCTTTCTCAGATCACAGTGCATAATTTAAAAAATAGAAGTAGATTTTAAAAAACAAACTTTTATTAATAGAATTCCATCATATATCACCAAAATGAACAAATATAAAAAGTGGTTACTGAAAGAGATAGTTAATGAAACTTCTAGCTCTAGTCAAATAATGATTTGAGACTCATTCAAAGCATTTATTTATGGGAAAACAATTTCATGGTACAAATATAAACTAAAATAATGGAATAAAGAATTAGAGATATAATTAAAATTAAAAGAAAATATTAAAAAAGACAAAGCTAGGGACAGAATAAAGATGAGATAAGAAAATTAAATAAATATAATGAGATATTATCTCATAAAACTGAGTTAGGTTTAGAAAAGCTCAAGATAGTGTCCTGTTCAAGATCTCCTAGACATGTAAAATATAACCAAAATGGTTAAGTTCCAAACAAGTAATAATATTAAAGAAATTAAAAATTCCACCACTAATAAAATAAATTCAGATATCGGTACATTTTAGAATATTTCAGAAATCATTACTCCCTCTTAAATTAGATACAAACAGAGAGGAAAATTTACTTGATAATATTGATTTGAATTTAATTAAAACATCTCAACTTCACAAAAAAAGTTTATTAAAACCTAATTCTTTGCAAGAAATTATTCAAAAATAAAATATATCAAACCTAATAAATCTCTAGGAAATGATGAAGTAATACCAGAATTATATAAACTATTTCCCTAAAAGGTTATAATTCTTTTAAAAAATGTTTTCTCAAAACTACAATATATATCAAATCCCGCCTTAATGGAAATACTATAAAATTACTTCAATCTTAAAAGATGGTAAGGGCCCTCAAAAATATTGTTCGTATTGACCCTTGTTTTTACTTCATATACATTATAAATTATGTCAGTATTAGCTGATAAAATGAAAGAAATGTTGCCAACAGTAATTGGTCTAGATCAAGCAGGATTTATTAGTAAAAGACAAATAGCTGATAATATTAAGAGATTAATTACACTAATAGATATGATGAATAATAGGAACATTTTATATTTATCAGTGTAAATTTTGGAAAAGCATTTGACTCTGTACATTGGGATTACTTATTTAAAATGTTAAAATTGTTTAATTTTCCATCGAATTTCATTACATTACTAAAGAATATCTATATTAATAATAAAGCATATGTAAAAGTAGGTCCATATACTTCTGATTTCATAAATTTAACAAAAGGAACTAAACAAGACTGTCCCCTCTTTTCTTTATTATTTAATTTAGCTATTGAAATAGTTGCAATCCTAATTAATTCAAATACTAAAATCCTTGATTTAGAGTTTAACAATAACTACAACTCTAAATGAATGTTATTTGCTGACAGTATTCTTCTAACAATTAAAAATACTCCAGAAACATCAGACGAATTAAATTAAATAATTGATAATTTTCAAAAAATGTCAAATTTCCATTTTAATAGTTCCAAATTGAAATGTATTTATTAATAAGAAAAATTCATTACATGCAAATATTCCATTTTTAGGTGAAGAATCTAAAACTATATTATACTTGGGTAATCACATCTGTGATACTACAAAAGAAACGTTGTTATAATTATGAAAAAATAATTTCATTAACTGATCTTATACATTCTTGGAATAAAATATACACTTTTATGAAGTTAGATTATATATTTTTTATTTCAAAAACCTTTACATATAGTATAATCTCTTGTATTACCACCAAGCAAGCAAGATATTAAAACAAATTATTATAAACTTTTTATGGTACCCACATACACATAGGTTAAATATAAATCATCATTTCAGACCTTGAAAAATGGGGGGGGGGGGTTGAACTTTCCCAATTTAGAAACTTATGTAAAAGCAGCAGTTACAAGAATAAATCTTAATTAGCAAGACATAAGTTGCATATCTAACTGAAAAAATCTACATAAACAATTATTGACTATCAATAAATTAAATTCTCTAGATTCAATAAATTCCATATATAATTTGTCATAGATATTTATTTGCAAATGCATTCAAATATCTACAACTTCACAGTCTAACTCAACATATTTAAATATTATTTTAAAAATCTTTAAAATAAGCAAGTAAACTCAAATTACAAATGTTGGTTTTGATTTCTAATTCCCTTTTCATTAACTAATTTTTTATGAATAAACTACCTCCTCATATTTTAGAATCTTGGAATAGTAAATATTTTTACTATGGATACCAATGTTATGAAAGACTTGCATGTAAATCTGCTGAAACTATTATCTTAGAATTTAAATTAAACAACAATGATTTAACCTATTTTCAGGTAGTTTTAACAACACTCCAAACAAAGTTTTCAACTTTATCAAATTCTGATTTAGTTGAAGTTCCTTAATAGTTATTGATGTTATTTGAATTAACCTATAAACATTAAGACTGCAATACTTTAATCTTAAAAATCTATCAAATGTTAGCCAGGAAATTTTGGGACTGTTCAGTTAAGAATTTTCAGTAACTTTTACTGATCAAAATAAAAATCAACTTCTGACTTCTATTAAAAATACATCTGGAAATGCCTGGAAATATTTATTTAGATCATTTATAACTATGGCTAGAGTTGTCAAAATGAGAAAAGAAAATCTTGCTGGCTGTTGGAGATTTAACAGACAAATTAAAGCAAATTGGTCACGTGTTTTTTGATTGCCACATGGTTCAGAATTTTTGGATAAAAAACAAGATTTCTTTAAAGCACTATGGAATATGTTTATTTTAACAAAAATGGTTCTCTTAAATGTTTTAGGAATAGATAAACAAACAAAAAAAAAGATTTTTCTTACTTGACATGAACAATACTAGCTGTAGCCAGAAAAGCTATCATTAGGAACTGGAAAACTTTTTCGGAAATGAAACTTGAAGACTTTGTTACACTTCTGAAGGAAGTTGCAGTTAAATAAATCGAACTAAAAGAAGGAAAATGTGCCAAATAAACTAAGAAATAATCATTGGATGAAGGTTTTTGGCCATTATTGACTTGTCAGCTTCATCTTCTTAATTGTTTGGACCATTATTATTATTGTTTTGCTTCTGTTACTATCTTGCTGTTCTCAGGCTTTGTAAATATTTTAAATAGTTATAAGTTTTAGTTACAATTTTAATTATTCTTTAAACAGCAATGATTCATCATATGATTGTATTATATTATGTTTTAAGTTTATCTTTTTTTGTAAATTTTGCTTTTAAAATACTAATAAAAATATTTCAGAAAAAAAGAAAATTCATTAATTCACAGTTGACTGCCCTGCAGTCACTATCTAATGCTTGTATGCACCTTATCTCTAATACTACAGAGGGTGCACCTAGAGCAGTTTGCATGGACATTTCCATAAGAAGACACATGAAATTTTGCTGAGCATTTCAAGACTTCCTTTGTCAATGCCCCATAGAATGGGTCAACTTTGTTTTGTCTAAAAGTGAAAGAGACTATCTCAAGAAGTGAGAAGGATGGCAAATCACTACCTACCCCTCAAAGGACCTTCTCCAGAAACCAGAACGGAGGAAAAAGAATGTGGTTTCATAAATCCCAGGGTGTTGCATCCAACATTTCTGGAGAGAAGGAGCTCTCTGAGGCAGAGTGGAAAACTCTTGTAATGGATGTTGCCCAAGGGGCAGAGATGGCCTACCAAACCAAGACTTCAGAGGCCCTTTCTCAGATGAACCTTTCCAGTGCTCCTGAATGGTTGCCTGACTGTCACACTCTGGAGGCAGTTAGGGTGCACTTATCTCAGCACCCAGCAACCTGGACATCCACCACTCAAGACAAATGGGTGCAAAGGATCATAACCAGAGGTTATTTTATTACCTTCTGTAGCATTCCTTAGTACCCCAAAAGAATTCCCAATGTTTCACCATCATAAAGGGAAGAAGCCTCTTTACAAATAAGGAAGCTTCTAAAAACTTGAGTCTTCCAAGATGTCCCTCTAGACCAGAGATGATTCTGGATATACTCAAGATTCTTTTTAGTGCTGAAGAATAACAGAGACCCCAGGCCAATTTTGGACCTGTCTCACTTGAATAAGTTTGTGAAGCTAACAAAATTCCCTGATGATCACTATTCAGGCCATTCCTCTATTGCTGAGAAAGAATGACTGGATGTGCTCAATCTCTTTAGGTTGTGTTCTACAGCATAAAGATGGATAGACACTCCAGGATGTACCTTTGCTTTTGACTGGAAGCAATTCAGGGCTCTGTCCTTTCATCTCACCACAGCCCCCTGGGTGTTTACGAAGTGTATGTCAGTAGTGGCAGCTTGTTCATGACTGCAGGGTTTCCAGGTATTCCTGTGTTTGGATGACTAGCTCATCACCACTCCTATCAGGAATCTACTCATTCAGGTCAGGGACTTCTTGCCCCAACTGTGCATAGACTCTGAAATTAGAGTGACTGTAGAAGAGTCCAAGCTACAACCAGTCCAGTTTCTGGAATTCATTGGAGCATTTTTGGACGCAAGACTTCAAACAGAAAACTGCCTTAAACAAGAATTACATGTCTTCATCAACACGTTGAGGAAGTCTTATCTCACCTGAAGCCACCAGCACCATGGCAGCCTCCACCATATGAGTGCCACTAGCCAGATTCTACATGTGGGTTGTTCAGTGGACTCTGACAGTTCAGTGATTAATCAGGAAACAACCCATGTCCCTTCAAGTGATTCTGACAAAAATTTGCTGAACTCGCTTACAGTGGTAGCTACAATTTCTGCATGTTCTGTAGGGATGTCGTTTCATTCTTTCATTCCCCCATGCAACAGTGTCCATGGCTGCTTCTCAGATGTGGTGGTGGTGATGGGGACAGCTTATGGGAAGGACAGTGAAAAGCACATGGTACCAAACAGAGGCTAGTTTTTACATCAGTATATTGCAGATGAGAGCGGTCCTTCTAGAGTTGCAGGCCTATCGGGGCTCCCTTCAAATATGATATCTATTCAGATAGGCAACACAGCAGTTTTTTGGTATATTAGCAAAGAGGGAGGAGCCAGATCTTGCCCCTTGTGTCGAAAGACCATAAGAGTGTGGCAATGGGTGATATCCTGCACTGCTTTCTAATAGCAAAGCATATCCCAGGGAGATCCATTATATTTGCTAACAGACTGAACAGGTCTATCTTGCTCAATCCTTTTGAAACAGAGCAGATTTTCAACCGATGGGGCTAACTTGGTTGCGAGCTGTTGACATCTCTCCACAACACAAATCTTATCTCTCTAATTCTCCAAGAGAACTAGTCAGCCAGGGATGCTGTAATGTACTCTTGATCCCGGATCTCTTTATGCCTCCAACACCTCTGATTCTCAAGTTTCTACAGAAAGCACATAAGTTGAGGGTCAAAGTAATCCTCATAGCTCCTTACTGACCTTGAGAAGTGTGGTTTTCTGTTCCTTTGACCTCATCTAATCCATTCTTCCTGGGTGCTGGGCTTGGACTCAGATCTTCTGACTCACCCATTCGGGTCGTCTCATCTGAACATTCAGTCTCTTAAACTGACTGCATGGTTTCTCTAATTTAAATGCTGATTCAGCATTCCAGGTTTTCATCCTCAGTTGGTTATATTTTGTCTTTCTCCCAAAAGCCCTTGACTGGGAAAATGTATAAGAGCAAATGGAAAAGGTTTTCTATTTGGGCAATTGAAAAGAGGATTGATCATTTCACAACCCCTCTTACAGCAATGTTGGACTTCCTTGCTTTCTCTTTCAATGTGGAGCCAGCTATTCCACATTCAGGGTGCAGCTAGTTGTTATGTCTTTCTTCCATATGGGTGAAAGCAATATGCCTATTGCATCTCTTAGATTACCCAAGGCTTTCCGTGAAGTCCCTTTTTACTACATCCTCCATTCAGGGACACAGTCCTTCCTTCACTCCTTCCATAGGCTATTACCATGGTGCTACAGGCTTTGACTGGGACCCCATTCAAGCCTCTGCTAAGGCTGACCTAAACTTTTTGTCATGGAAGACTATTTCTGGTTGCTGTCCCTTTTGCCAAGAGAATTTCTGAGCTTACAAGCCTTATCTTAAGAACCTCTGTACCTAATTTTTCACAAGTACAGAACATCATTAAGAGCCAGTCCCTCTTTGCTTCCTAAGCTAGCTTCTGAATCATCCTTAAAACAGTCCATTAATCTTCTAGTTCTCTTCCCAAATTTTTTGAACATTGGTTTATGTACCTTGCATTTGCTTGATGACCATTGTCAGTTGCATTTTTATGTAAACCAGATGAAACCTTTCAGAAAATCTGATCAGTTATTTGTGTCCTTTTCCTCAGCTAAACTGGAAAAATCAGCGTACAGAGTCACCCTTTATCAGTGGTTGTCACAGTGCATTTCCTTTCTTATCAAGAAAGATTGCTGCCACTCCCTTCAATGCCAAAGGCTCATTCCACCAGATCTGTGACTTTATCAATGACTTTCTTGTCTAGTGTTCCAGTTGATGACATACTGTATGTGCTGCAGCACCTGGTCCATACCTTCATTTCATACTGTAAATTAGATATGCAGTCCAGATCTAGAGGCTCCTTTGGTTAGCCTGTGCTCTGGAGTATCCTTCCATAAGGTCTTCCAAATGAGAAAGTGGCTGGGGACTCTGTCCCATATGTTGAGGAACAGATGGAAAGGATAACATCAAATACAAACGTTATGTACTCATGATAACAATAGATCTGCATTCTCTGTTTCTCTCCTTCCTCAACTTACCCTCCCACCATCTCCCTCATAATTTTTTTTATTAATATTTTAACTTCCATTCTGAGCTGGTTCTAGCTAACCTTGCCTTGGCTGCTGAAGGTTGTGTCTTTCTCTCTCTCATTCTCTGTCAGCCATGCAGTGCTTAGGTTAGCTAATTGATCTGATGATACCCTTGCAAATTCTATATTTCTTTTTATTAGCAGACAAACGTGATCTGAGGTAGCTTGTTCCTTACACAAGGGATTCTGGTCAGGATGGAAACAGACAACACAGATGTATAGTTACGGTGAGTACATAACTTTCATTTGAAGAAGAAATGGTAGGAGGATTTCTAATAGAAATAAAGAACCTCCAAAACAAAGGACAGTCTGAATGACTAAGGGGCGTTCCCTTTTCCCGTTCAGAAAGTCTGTAGCTCCATTTTCTTTTTGGCAACAGATAGTTTCAGACAAATGGCTTTTGAAGATCATTCATCAAAGTTACAGGTGACAGTGGGGTGAAATCCCTCCTTTCCAAGTGGTAATTCCTCAGCTACCAAACCAGACTCCTCTTTTCCCCCTTTAACACATGCTGTTTCATGGAGTAATAAAACCAGTTCCTCCTTCCCAGTTGGGAAAGTTTTTTTTCAAGGAGGTTTTATTGCTAATGAATGCGAATGCTTGAAGACCAGTTCTGGATATTTCTTTTCTACACCTCTGTGATAGTTCCCAAGTTCAAAATGCTGTCACTTTGCAACCTGTTACCTCTTCTTCCTTATTTAAGTTTCTTGGTAACACTAGACTTAAAAGATGCTTATCACATCCCTATTCATCCAGACATCAGGCATTTCTTAAAGTTGTGTGTGTCTGATTCACATTTTCGGTTTCCTTTTGACTATCAGCTGCACAAAGAGTGTTCACAAAGTGTCTAGCTCTAGTTATAATTAATTGCAGACTACACAGTATCCACATTTTTCTACTTTTAGACAACTTGCTTATCTTTGCACGGGCTTTTTCAAAGTATCAGGAATCTCTTATTTGGGTGAGAGCTCTTACACAAGTTGGGATTCCAAGAGAACATTCAAAAGTCTTTTTTGACTGCTTCACAGAGGACTGTGTTCCTGCGATATCAGCTAGACACCTCAGTTCAATGAACTTTCCTTCCACAAGAAAGAATAGATTTGTCTCTATATCTGTTTCTAAGGATTTCCACTCAGACTTTGGTCATTGTGAGGGAATACATCAGGATTTTACACGTCATGTCATTTATGATTCTCATGATACCCCTGGCAAGATTCCACAGGAGAAAGATACAATTGTATCTGAAGTATCTTTGATCTCAGCATCAGCATCCTTTGTCTTTTCAAATCCTAGTGTTGGCATTTGTCAGAAGAGAAATCATTTGGTGGAGACAGCAAATTTCCCTAAACCCAGGTCTGTTCTTCTCCATCCCTGCCCCAAAGCAGCCAGTCACCACAGATACCTCTTACTCTGTTTGGGGGACAGTTTCAGAAGGAATAAAAAGTGCAAGGTGCAGGGGATACAAGCACATAAATATAAAAGAGATGGTTGCCCTGATCAAGGCACTCAGCTCTCTGAATCACCTTTGGTCCCCTGGACCTCTTCCAGTTTTTACACACAATACTACAGTCATGTAGTACATCAGCAAGGAAGGGGGAACTAGGTGGTACCCCCTTTGTAGAGTAGTCATGTTAGCTTTGGATATAGCTTCACAGCACAGAGCAAAATTGTGTGACAGGCAAGCTGAGTGGGACAAGTGCAGACTGTCATGAATGGAGACTAGATTGGGGGTCTTTCAAGATTTGATCCGACTCAGGGGAGTTCCTCAAGTATACCTATTGCTTTTCTGAACAATCCTCTGACAAGATTTTGCTCAAGGACTCCATGGAAGAAGACCTAGAAGACAGATGCTTTTTCTTTTCCTTGGATACTTTTCCAGTCTTTCCACTGATATTCAGGGTACTTCTAAACATTCAGAAGAAATCCATCAGGATCATTCTGGTGAGTCCCTTCTGGCCCAGGCAACAGTGGTTCTTCCTTATTTTAGAAATGACCAGACACAACTACCACAAGCTTCCTCATAAAGTGGATCAGCTGACATAAGTTTAGGTGTGATTGATACATCCTGATCTTAATTTCAACTGACTATCTGGATGATAGGATCTTAATTCCGTTTATGCACCTCTTTACTGAGGATATGCAGCAGGTACTAATGAAGGCAAGCAGGTCTGCTGCTATAAAATCATGGATCCCTATCATATGATAGAAACCTCATTTGACTGAATTGCATTTGACTGAGACCAAAAGACTGAAATCTCAAAAGACTGAAAAGTCACCTGACTGAAACCCATAATAAAATTTCAACATACTAAATTTTAAACTGGACCATATAAAAGCAGACTAGGTGGGGGGACTATGCCCCCCACACCCCCAATGTGGGTGGCTTCGGCCCCCACACCCCCTAACTATATATACTAACTCCAGGATCACACTGCAATGGTGAAAAGAGCGCAGAAGTGGCAGCATGTAGACTACTGTAAGGTAAGTGAAAGGTATATGCTCTTTTCCCCACTGTAGTGCGAGCCTGGAGTTAGTATATATAGTTAGGGGAGAGTAGTGGCTGCAGCCCCCCACATTGGGGGGGTGTTAGGAGCATAGCCCCCCCCCCCACCTAATCTGCTTTTATATGGTCCAGTTTAAAATTTAGTATGTTGAAATTGTATTATGGGTTTTAGTCATGTGACTTTTCAGTCTTGGTCTCAGTCAAATGAGATTCAGTCAAATGAGGTTTCTATCATATGACAGGGATCCAAAATCATATATTAGCAAATAAAAAATGTTTTCTAGTTGGTGCCAGAAGCATAAACAGAACCAAACCCAGTATTACAGACAGTTCCACCAGTAGTCAGTCTACAAGTCAACAGTGGTGTGAGTCTGGCTACCTGGATGTGGTATGGGCTTTTACTCTGTGTCCCTGCTACTAAATGTCATTTAAAATTGTGTGGAAATTAGAGAGTATGCTATTAGTTTAGAAACTGGGGGTGGGCAGAATGGATTGGGGGCAGCAGAGCTAAACTTTAGAGCACAAACTGAAAGAACCTTTCTACACCTCTGCATGGTGTAGATAGTTTGGGACAGGCTACATAGTAAGTAGATGTTTTTTTTTTTTTTGTTAGATTAATCTGCAAGGCAACCAGATTAAAATAGGCAGTAGATGGCTCAGTGTCCAATATGAAAGGAGCCATTAAAAGAAGTTTTTTCCTGTTTAACTTGGGTGAAGCAAAGTATATTTATAGAAAGTTTGTTAGGCTGTCACCAATTTTGCCTCTTATATTTGCTCTGTCCCAAATCTATATAACATTTGTTGTTCTGTGGTAAGTTCTTAAGGAATACAGTCTTCAAATTTGGGTCCCCTTCATATAAACGAAATCCCACTTACCCGACCTTCATATCATCAAGCCAAGAACACCGAAGGTCCACAGCACCGACCTCTTGGAACACCAGTGTGTAACTAAAGGTAACTAATTGATTGGCCAGCATGTTGACCTTTGCCCCTGACCTCCACGGTACTGAGATCTTGGAGTTAGTATATTTAGTTGGAGAGTGGGGTGGCGCAGTCCCCCCCACATGGGGGGGGGGTGAAGCCTCCTTCATGGGTGTGTTTTCTTTGCTTCCTTTTCAGTTTGTTTGTCGGGCTTGCCAGTGGGTTACTTACCTGTAGTTAAACATCCATGTTATGAGTGGTCTTTGTTGTAGACTTTCAATGTTCTCGGCTCGAAGTTATGAAAGTCGGGTAAGTGGATTTCGTTTATATGAAGTAGACCCATTAAATTACGTATTTTTATAGTTTTGGACTTCCTATTCTTTAGAAAAGTAAATGCTGTTGCAAAACTCGTTGTAGCAATGTCTTGAGTATATAAGGGCGATATTTTAAACCCTATTCCTGATTTTGAACGTTTGTCCCTCCATATTTTTGGCTTTGCTCTGGATTCATTCATAAAGAATTTGGAAATACTGTCTCTGACTTCAGTGCAGTTGTGTATTGTAGCCATTATTTTTTTCTTTAATTACTATAGTCAGACATGTGAATAAGAGGAGCAAGGTGACCTTAATTTCTTTCATTTTTCCATCACTGAAACTTCTGAAATGTACAAAATAACTGGTTTTCTTTGGGATGGGGGGGGGGATCTGTTGTACAGGTAGGTCTGTAGAGGGCTAAATCTCTGAGCTGTTAATGAGCTGCTGCTTGTGCACATGGTCTGTCTGTCTTTTTGGCTTTTCCCGGTTAGGGGTTGCCACAGCAGATCACTGGTCCGCTAATGACTGGCAGTGGATTTTTGTGGTGCCGAGGTGCCAGCCCAACGTCCAACCTTCACGGAAGGCAAACCCACATGCACATGCACCTACCTGCATGTCTTTCGGCACAGAAGGAACCCCGGCCAAGAATCGAACCGAAGAACCTCTTGCTGTGAGGCAGTAATGCTAACCGCTACACCACCACAGCTATGGGATTTTATTACTCTCAGCTTCATTTCACCACTACGTGACCTTGAGCTAATCACTTAACCAGGCAGTGCTCCTGGGTCACCCCTGAAAAGGGGCAAATTGTCCTGTGGTCTTACCCAGTCAGTAAATAGGAAAAAGGTGGATCTGATGTCTTTTTCATCCATTCCTCAACCTATGGGTCTGGGATCCAACCTTGGATATGACTTCAGCCAGTTCTTTAGACTTTGGCTTTGTACCAGAACCTCTCCTCCCCTTAACCATAATCCTCTTTCTTCACCTGTGCTACCTCAGATATTGTTTGCCGCTGCAGTGTTTGGACGTAGTCACATGTAGCTCAAGTGGGACTGAACATTAGATAAGTTATTTCTACTTAAACTTTCTTCCGAACAGATTTCTCTTTATCTTCATCTTTCCTCCCCAGTCCTTCAGTGTTTACAAAAAAGATAACTAATATATTTTTTTTGTGTTGGTTGGGCCTTGTGCCCTTCTTATCAATACCTGCATGCTATCATAGATTTGGTACTTCTCACATTACCATTGCTGGTATTTTCCGTACATGGCTACTAAATTATTGGAGTTACCATTGTGGCTAGTCCTTCTTTTCTTAATTGTATTTTTGTGGTTGTATTATTTTGTGGCTATTGTTTCTTTTCAATGTGACTGAAAAGCCAACTGGCTTTAAAAAGTACTCATCCTGAAGGCACAAAATTCCTAATTTGTATGCTCACTATGAATGCATTTGCCTCAGTGCAGGGCATCATAATACTGATTGTGAGATTTGTTCAGGGTTCAGTCATTGAGCACAAAAACAAACTGGTTTTGAAAGGCTTGCCTCCCTCCACTTCTTCCTATTCTTCTGGAGCTCCCCCTCACTTCAAGAAATCTACAGAATAATTCAAAGGGGATACTACTGACAAGGCTAAAGAGTCAAGGAAGCCTTCCTCCAGTCGCTGTCCTCATCCTACTTGGAGCTTGACTTCTTCTGAGAAAATGCTAAAATCTTTAGGTCTAACTACTCCCAACGGATCTGATCTCATATAAATCAAGATCCTCTGATCCAGATGCTCCTTTTGATCCAACAAGAGTCATTTCAAAGTCTTCTCAGCTAGATCACCCAGATTCTCTCCAGAGCTGGTTTCTTTAAGGCTTTACTCACCCTTTTTGCAAGAAACTCCTCAAAGGACTTCCAGACCACCCTTGACATCTTCGTCCCTCAGGTCAACTAGGAGCCTAACAGAAGCAGACGTGGACAAGATGAAAAGAAAGTTTCTCAGAACCCAGAGTCATCTCCCATTAGATCTGTGAGCCTACCATCAGTCCAGCCCCAACTTTTGACATCTACTCCGAACCATCCTGTGTTTTCGGAGTCTTTAGACCGGAGTATCCCGAGTTTCTTTGTTGGATCCTAAGGATTATCCTTCATTGACTCCGGCACCTTCTTTAATCCAGATGGCTCCAAGGGATCTCAGAGCCGTAGTGTCAGTGCCAAATCTGTGGGTCTTGGCTCAACTCTGATATTTTCAGAGCTATCCCTTCCCCTCGGAGCCGCAGAGCTGGACAACTTGGCTGTGATCTCTGTGTTGAGACAGGGTCTTGGGGATGCTCAGAGCAGTCCTGAGCAGGTGACTTCAGCTCCTACCAGGTCTGTTCTTGGTTCTCCCTTGACCTCTGCCTTTGTGGTAGTGGAGAGAGCGTACTTCACATATGTGGAATAGGCATCCTTGCCCCTTCAGGTTCATCTCCTCACAACTGTCTACTCTAGATCCAGAGTCTTTTTATCTTGTTTCATCAGGATAGCTGGCCCAGTCAAGCATAGAGACAGTCCTCATCTAAAACTCTGCTCACACTTCCAAATCCATGCTGGAGCTTCCCACCGGATAACCTCCCTCAGAATCGTGCATTCAGAAGGAGCCACTTAGATTCCTTACAGGAAACCTTGACCAAAGACACTGATTTTAATGAAGGGGAGGAGTCCCCAGATCACCCCTTGAGGATGTCTAATTTGGAGAAATCCTGAAAGTTTTGAGACAGACAGGAGGTTGGTCTTCCAATTCACCTCTTGGGAGGAGTCACTGTTCCTCAAAGCTTCTGGAGCCAGCTCAGCTATGTCCTAGATAGTCCACCCCCCCCAGGCAATGAAAAGGTGGACCTCATCTCCTGCCGGGCTTGGAAGGATCCAGATGTCATGGAGCCTATTCCCAAGAGACCATATAACATATGATGTTAAGTTGTCTATCTCGCCTTCATTCTTGCTGGTTGGGTTCGGAGCCGATCCTCGGATCCAACTCGGCCATCTTCAAAAGCTCGAGAGCTGTTTACTGGCTTGAGGCCTCCCCATATCCCATGATTCCTGGCGCTAGAAACCCAGATCTTGTGTGCCGCTTCTACTGCGAGGTTGTCTTACTGGCTCAGGTCGGATATTTTCATTGTTTTATAGGGTTTTAGTGTAGTTTGTTAGTTGTAGTTACAATCTTTCTATAGGATATCTTTGTTTACCTGAATTCCCCTCCCCTTCAGAAAACTCGTTTTAGTTAGAGAGTTTTCCCCTCCCCCCTCAATGGCTTCCTTAAGTAGCCATTTAAGTTAGAGGCTAACCTTTAAAAAAAAAAAAAAAAATTAGTGTTTACCTAGTTTAGTCTTACTTGTTTGTTGGTAGCATAGGATATTGTGTCTATTTCTTGGCTGTTTTTTGGGTGTGGTAACTTGTGTGTGTGATAGTTATTATATCCTAAATTTTTTGTGTATTGTGTTTGGTGTTCCTTCCTTAGGTATGTCCAAGGATACCAAGGTGTCTGGATTCAAGAAGTGTGACTCATGCTGTCAGAAGATGTCTCTGACAGATGGTCACACTTCTGTCTGGGTGCTGTGCACCTGCAAGACTCTTGTTCAGTTTGCCATGCTTTCAGCCCAAGAGTCCTGCAGGAGCATAGGAATAAGTTAATCCTACGGGGTTTACTTAAGCTCGAGGATTCACCGGCTAAGGCTCAGCCCGTGAAGTCCTCCAAGCCACCTAAATCTTCGGCTCCCAGTTCGGAGCCATCGTTGGGTGAAACTACTCCTTCTGCCTCGGTTCCGGCTGGAACCAATGTGCCTGCCTCCCAGACGGTTCCGACACGCACTTCAGAGCCGTTGGGGAGTCGAAAGAGATCCAGGTCTCCCTCCCTGGAGTCGATATGTTCGGCTCAGAGGTCTCCTCTGCTCCAGTCGGAGCGCAGTCATCGATCCTTTCACTCTTCTCGGTCGTCAAGGCTTTCAGATCACGACGTGGAGAATGTGGTCAGTAGGCTGTTGAAATCACAGGCCCTAGCTCCTTGGCTCTGTCCATGTCTGCAGTTATTCCTCCTCCGACTCCTCCCTTGAGTTCGAAGCCGGAGTTCGTTGGGGTTCGAGTCGTGGAACCGTTGGCACCGATACCTTCTCCTTCGGCTCCGATCACTTCCTTGGTACCGTCCTTGCAGGGATCTGGGTGCCGAAACTCCCTTGTCGGCTCTGAGGGGGCGAGTGGCATCGGACCCTTGTCCGACCCCATTCTGCCCCTCGGAGCTTCGGCTCAGGTGAGCTCGGCTCCTACATCAGCTTCGGAGCCTTCCCCCTCAGTGCGGAGAGGGATTCCGATCTCTACAGAACTGGAGCCTTCTCAGCATCCAAGCAGGGGTGCCTTCGAGGTCATGAGGAGTGTGCTGGCCCCTGAGTCAGCCCCACGATCATCCCCATCAGCTCCTTCCCCTATGGTGCCTGCGTCTGCCTCTGCCCCTCCTCCAGACCCCAAGCGCGGGGAACCAATGCTCCAGGGCACCCCTTTGGGTGCATCTTCCTCTTCCGAGGCCTCCCCTGATCATTCAGAGGAGCCACCTCATAAGAGGAAATGCAAGAGGAAGCATGTTGACTCCCCTGAGTGTGTCACATCAGATACAAACTTAGAGGATTCGGAAGGGTCCCCTAGATCCCCCTCTGAAGATGTCTCCTTCTTAGACATTCTTGAGATGCTTAGGCAGAGGGGGAACTGGACTACCCTGAGCCCTTCCCAAGGATGAGTTGGTATTCCTGGATGCTTTTGGATCCCGACCTTCCACCTCCTGGGTGTCTCCGCCTTTCGACCCACTGATGTCTGTGGTGGCTGGGACGACGTGGTCAGCTCCAGACACAGTGGAACCGACCCCCAGAAGACCCGCTAAATTTATAACTACACCACACGATAAACCGTTTTTGACCAAAGGTGTTCCCGTTGATGCCATGGTGGTAGCGGTGGCCACAAAGAAGGAGTTGGCTGAAACTTCTTCATCTGTCCATCCCCCTAATGAGGAGTCCAGGACGATGGACAGATATGGGAAGCAGATGTTCTCTTCAGTGACTTTTTCCATGACGTCTTTGAATTATTTGTGCCACTTTACCCGTCTTCAAAGGGATCTCCTTAAAGAGCTTGGAGAATACCCTCCAAGATCCATCAGCTGAGGGGGCCCAGGCTAAGACAGCCTCCCAGCTGGCGACTCTTAATTCAGTGGTGAACTCCTCCATGAGGCTCATTTCTTATGCAGCCGATGGTGCGAGTAGAGCCACGGGCACAGGCGTTGCCCTAATGAGTCACACTTAGATGCAGCTATGTAACTTTGCTGAACCTTTCAGAGCGTCTTTCACCAACACCCCCTTTGATGGTTGCTCTCTTTTTGGATCACAGGTGAAGGATACCCTTACCAGGTGTGAGCAGGAAGGTAAGACTCTCTCTGCCATGGGAGTCCGTTTTTTCCACTCCTTCCAGGCCATATCCCAAGGGTCAGAAGAGTGGAAAGATGTGGTTCCATAAATCCCAGGGAGCCTTGCTGGACACACGTGGTGAGTTCCCATCCAGGGGCAGAGGAGGGAATAATAACAGACGCCGCCCTCTTGGCAGAGGGGGTCCACAAAACCAGGGCAGCAGAGAATCCTTCTCTGACAAGCCCTTCCAGCATCCCTGAAGGGTTGCCCGGCTGCCCACCTCTGGAGGCATTTGGGGGAAGATTATCACTATACCCAGGAGCCTGGCAAGACATAACACAAGACAAATGGGTACAGTCTGTTACATCCGGAGGCTACAGAATTCCCTTTGGTCGCACTCCCTTATTGTTAAACAAGTCCCTTCCAGATGTTCCACCCAATCTAAGGGATCAAGCAGTTCTAGAAGTTTCAAAACTGCTAAGAAAAAGGGCCATCCAGCAAGTCCCAGCAGACCAGCAAGGATCCGGAATTTACTCAAGGTTCTTTTTGGTACCAAAAAAGACAGGGGGCTGGAGACCCATTCTGGATCTCAGCAGACTGAACAGGTCTGTACAAAGAACGAAGTTTCGGATGGTCACGCTACAGTCCATTTTACCCTTTCTGGGTCAGGACAATTGGATGTGCTCTATAGATCTTCAGGATGCATACCACCACATCAAAATAGACAGACGCTCCAGAAGATTCCTTCGCTTCCGGCTGGGAGCCAGCCATTATCAGTTCATAGCTCTGCCCTTTGGTCTCACCACAGCCCCCAGGGTGTTCACCAGATGTATGGCAGTAGTTACCGCTCACCTGAGACGGCAAGGATTCCAGGTGTTTCCATATCTAGACGACTGGATCCTCACTGCTACCACCAGGCATCACCTTCTGCGAGCCAGAGACAACACTATCCAGACTTGCTGCAGACTAGGTATCACAATAAATTTCGAAAAGTCTGCATTGTTGCCCTGTCAGTCTATCACCTTTATAGGCACAAATTTAAATACAAAAGACATGTCAGCCAGCCTTCCACCAGACAGGGTGTTAGTCATTTGCTAACATGTGCAGGTCTTATTAGGACGCAAAAGAATTCAAGCCAGGTTCGTCCTCCAACTCTGGGTCTCATGGCAGCAGCGATCATACTCGTTCCTCTAGCTCGTTTTCCCATGAGGATTCTCCAGTGGCTTCTTTTCACCCAATGGTCCTTCCAGCAGCTTCCCATGTCTCACATGATTATGATCACACAAGCATGCAAAAAGCACCTTGCGTGGTGGATGGTCTCCACATCACTGCCCCAGGGCAGACCATTTGTACTCCCCCCTCCAGTTGCTACGGTGATCACGGATGCCTCCCTGATCGGGTGTGTGTGGGGGGGGTATTATCAGGGCAGAACAGTCCAAGGCACCTGGCAACCTCACAAGTACCATCTGCATATAAACATCTTGGAGATGAGGGCTGTGCTTTTAGCGTTGCAATCTCTTCAGGACTCTCTTCCTACCGGGACCATTGCAATTCAAATGGACAATATGTCACTAGTGTGGTACATCAACAAGCAGGGCGGAACCAGGTCCTATCCCCTATGTTGAGAAGCACTCAGACTCTGGCAGTGGGCGATCTCTTCCCAACTGTTTCTGATTGCAACGCACATCCCTGGGAGATCCAACGTCATAGCAGACAGGCTGAGCAGAGTAATTCTCATGCCTCACGAGTGGTCTCTGAATCAGGTAGTGGCGGACCAAATCTTCCACAAATGGGGCCAACCTTGCTGCAACCTTTTTGCCACCCCCTTCAACAGCAAATGCAGCATTTTCTTCTCTCTCCTTCCACTTCCCGGACATTCCCCCAGAGACGCTCTAGTCCACGATTGGCCTCAGGGACTTCTGTATGCATTCCCTCCCTTTCCCCTAATCCCGAAGCTAATACAGAAAGCTACCGTACTGGGCTGCAAAATGATCCTCGTTGCTCCTTACTGGCCTCGACAAATATGGTTCCCGTTCCTGCATCATCATCTTCTCAAGTAGCCTTGGACTCTGGACCCAGTTCCAGACCTTCTGATCCATCAATCGGGCGGGCTGCACCAATCCCTGCAATCTCTCCAGCTCACTGCTTGGTTGCTCCATTTCCAAATTTTGCCAGGCTTCCTGATATCTCCCCCTCTGTGCACGAAATTATTTTATCATCGCACAAGTCTATGACTAGAAAAACCTACGCTAGTAAGTGGAAACGTTTTTCTTCCTGGGCAGAGGCTAAGAGTATAGACCCCTTTTCAGCCCCTGTACACCACATTTTGGAATTTCTTGCGGAACTCTTTCATGCTGGGTCCGCTTCCGCTACAATTAGAGTTCAGTTAGCTGCAATTTAAAATTTTCACATTAGCCTGTTGGAAAATAATATCATATCTCATAAGCTATGTAAAGCCTTTCTCAAAAGGACCACTCTGCTCAGGCCCCCAGTGAGAGATCCTCCACCTCCGTGGGATCTAAATTTGATTCTAGCTTCTCTAATTTTGCCCCCCCTTCGAATCTGCAGCATCTTGTTCTTTGAAGTTTTTATCTTGGAAAACCCTCTTTCTGGTAGCGATTACTTCAGCCAGAAGAGTTTCAGAACTTCAGGCTCTTTGGATCCGTCCTCCGTACCTGGTGTTCCACAATGACAGGGTTGCTCTCAGGACTAATCCTTCCTTCCTTCCTAAGGTCTCTTCTGAGAATTACTTGAATCAGTCCATTGACCTTCCTGTGTTTTTTCCCAACCACTCCAACAGGGCGGAATATAAATTGCATCAGTTAGTTGTTCACAGGCAACTATGCTTTTATTTGCATAGAACTAAGGACATCAGAAAATCGGACCAGCTTTTCCTTTCCTATGCTGAGGGTAAACAAGGTCTTCCAGTTTAGAAAGTAACCTTATCCAGGTGGTTGACTATGATCATCACATTTATCTATCAACTGAGGAATAAAGAACTGCCTGTTAAACCAAAAGGTCACTCCACCAGAGCTTTAGCTACTTCTGGGGCCTTTCAGGCTAGGTTGCCCATGGAATTTATTTGTGCTGCAGCTACGTGGGCCAACCCACATACTTTCATTTCGCATTATAAGTTGGATGTGGTTTCCAGGAGCAGAGCTGATTTTGGTTCCACTGTTCTGAAGAGTTTGTTCAGATGAGCCACCCAGGATTTTAGGTGCTAGGGACGCTGTCCCAACCAGCAAGAATGAAGGAGAGATACACAACTTAACATAAAGAAGTTATGTACGTACCATAACGTTCCATGTTCGTTGTCTTCTTCTCACCTTCTTTCTTTCATCCCACCCTCCATCCCCCTATCCTAGTAGACCGAGAAGAGTTCCTTATGGTTTTTCACAGGCTGAGTCTTCTCTGGCTATTCCTCTCTGCCTAGTAGCCTCTCTGGTAGGGTTTATGCATTATAAGATAGGATTCCTTCCTTTTTATGTCTGCAGTTAGACTTACCAAATGAGATCTGGGTTTCTAGCACCAGGCATCATGGGATATTGGGAGGCCTTGAGCCAGTAAACAGCTCTCGGGCTTTTGAAGATGGCCGAGTCAGAGCCGAGGATCGGCTCCGAACCCAACCAGCAAGAAAGAAGGTGAGAAGAAGACAACTAACATGGAACGTTATGGTAGGTACATAACTTCTTTTTGTTGCACCAAAGGATAAGGCCTGTTGGAGTAAGGGTTCCCCAGTAGATGCTGTGTTGGTTAACAGCGGCCACCAAGAAAAAACTTGCTGAGCAGAGTTCTTCTGTCTATCACCCGAACAGAAAGTCCAGGGCATTGGACAGTTTGGGGAAACATATTTACTCATCAGCAACCTTCTCTCTCAGATCACTGAACTACTTGGCACATGTCATGAGATTTCAGAAGGAATTGAACAAGGAATTTTCCAGTACCTTTTCAGTGTCCATGTCTGTGGAGGATAAGAGATGTTTTTTTTTTTTCAAAACTGGCCACCCTCAAATCCCTATCGGATGCCTCCATGAGGCTGATTTGTCATACCTCAGAGGGAGCTATGAGAACAGAAGGTTCAGGAATTGCTGTAAGAAGGCATGCCTGGATGCATTGTTGTGACTCATACAGATACAAAGCTCCCTCCCGGCAGAGGAAAGGCAGAGGGAATTCCTCCCACACGTATTAAAAAGATTCCTAACATTCCACCTAGTCAGACAAAAGTGGCAGCCACAGAAATACAAAAGCTGCTGACAAAGAGTCATCCAAATGCCCCCCCCTCCCCCCACCCCCGACCAGCAAGGATCCTGAACTTACTTTTGAGGTTCTTTTTAGTGCCAAACAAAACCAGTGACCTAAGACAATTTTAGATCTCAGTATTCTGAATCAGTTTGTCAGACACTGAAGTTTCAGATGGATATGGTTCAGTCCATTCTGACTCTGTTGCCCAAGTAAGACTGGATTTGCTCTGTAGATCTCCAGGATGCATACCATCACATCAGAATAGACAGGTTCCCCAGGAGATACCCACATCTCCGGCATGGAGATGGTCACTACCAGTTCAGGGGCCCTGCCCCTTAGTCTCACCACAGCCCCCAGGGTATTCACCAAGTGCATGGCAGTGGTCACAGCTCACTTGAGACTACTGTGATTCCTGGTGTTTCCTTATTTTTGACAAGTGGCTCCTCTGTGCTCCCAGCAAGTATCTACTAATTCAACCAGAGAGTACTTGCTCCAATTATGGGTTATGCGTATAACTGTAAACTGTGCCAAATCTTGGCTATTCCTCCACTCAAGTCCTGGAATTCATTGGTGCTGATCTGGATACAGTGGCACAGATTGCAGGCTTACTGCAGACAAGGCTGAACACAATGCAGAGCCAAGCATCATACATTCTCTCTCTCTTTTTCTCTGTCTCTTCCTTTCCCTCCAGCCAGGTTAGTCTTACAACTTCTTAGGTCTATGGCAGCTTCCATAGTTCTGGTACCGCTAACAAGATTTTGAGTGAGGGCACTGTATTGGACACTTGTGGTGCAATGGTCGATAGGACGTCACCTTCTGACTGCACAAATTTGAATTACAAGCATTTGCAGAAAACACATTGCTTGCTGGATTCATGCAGAGGAAGTTTCTCAGGGCTGCCCTTTTATTCCTTCAATACCCAAGACCACGGTGACTGTGGATGCCTCCCAGTTAGGGTGGGATGGGGGTAATACTTGGGAAGGATGGTCCAAAGACATGTGGTGAAAGTCAGAGGCCATTCTTCGCATTGTTGTCCTAGAAATGAGAGTAATCCTATTGGCGTTACAGGCTTTTCAAGATGTTATGCCTTTCAGGGATGGTTGCTGTTCAGACAGACATTATGTCGGTGGTCTGGTAAATCAACAAACAGGGGGGAACCCAATCCTACCCCTTATGTTGAGAAGCAATGAGAGTTTGGCAATGGGTGATCTGTTCTGACTGCTTTGTGTTGGCAATGCATATGCTGGGGAAGTACAAAATGAGCAGGTCCATTTTACTCCCCCATGATTGGTATCTCAATCCATTATTAGAGAAAATGTTTCACTAGTGGGGCCAAAAGTGCTGCAACCTTTTTGCTTCTCCTCTCAGTTCCAGTTCAGCAGGTACTTTGCCCTGATTTCCTAGAGAGGGAGTCAGTGAGAGATTCTCCGATTCCTGATTGACATCTCGGTCTCCCTTATGCCTTCCCTTCCTTCCTGTCAATCTCAAGTTTCTTCAGAAAGCAAGTCAAAGAAAGGCAAAGTTATCCTCATTGCTCCATTCTGGCTTTGAAAATGTGGTTTCCCTTCCTGTGGCCTCAGCTAATTTCCCCTCCCTGGTTATTGGATCCTTCTCAGGATATTCTGTTTCACCTATCTGGAATACCTCATCTGGATATCAGGACCCCAACTTGACCACATGGTTTCTGCACTTCCTTTGTTGGCTAAGCAGTCCATGCTTTCTTCCCCAGTGCATCATGTCCTTACATCATCCCAGAAGGATTCTATTAGAAAGGTGTACAAGATTCAGAACCGGTTCCAGTTATTCCTGACTTCCTTGCTTCCA
The DNA here is from genome assembly GCF_019279795.1 of Protopterus annectens. Classification (NCBI taxonomy): domain Eukaryota; kingdom Metazoa; phylum Chordata; order Ceratodontiformes; family Protopteridae; genus Protopterus; species Protopterus annectens. The sequence continues at coordinate 1,225,314,050 of NC_056725.1, forward strand.
TTTTCAATAGTGGAGCTAGTTATTCTGCAGTTAAGGTTCAACTTGCTGCCACCCCTAATTTTCACTTAGGTGAAAACCACTCTTTCTTGGCATCACTGAAATTATGTAACGTCTTTCTCAAAGGTACCTTTTTACTTCAACCACCTATTAAGGACCCTACTACACCATGGGGTTAACAGTGCTTCTTAAGGCTTTGATCCAGCTTTCTTTTGAGCCCTCTGCCAAGATTAGCTTAAAATTATTGTCATGTTAAACCATTTTTCTGGTTGCAATTACATCAGCCAGATGACTGTCAGAACTCCTGGCCTTTCTTCCCAGCCTCTGTATATGTTTCTTCACAACAGTAGGGGGTCCCTTCAAAGTAATCTTTCTTTTCTACCTAACATGGCCTAGGTGACCGCTATCAATCAGTCCATCAATATACCTATTTTCTTTCTAACATTTTCCAACAAATGGGAATACATACTTCATATGTTGAATGTTCTTAGACAGCTTAAATTCCATTTCCACATAACCAAAGGTTGCAGGAAATCTAAGTCTAAATTTGGCAAGGCAGTTTCAAAAGTAACTTAAGTTAGATGGCTCTCTAATTGCATTTCCTTTGTTTAAAAGTCCAAAGGAGTGATATTACTTAAACCACCTAAGGCTCATTCCACCAGATCTGCAGCCACTTTGTCTGCATTCTGGTCCAGAGCTTCCATAGATGACATTTGTGCAGCAGCTACTTGGTCTAATGGTCATACTTTTATTGTTCATTACAAGTTGGACATCTTATTGAGGAATATTTGGCTGCACTGTACGCTGGCATATCCTTCCTTGAGCACATCCAGGGTTTCTTTCACTGAGGACTCTTCCATCAATTGAGGAACAGAGGAAAAAAAGGGCATCAGTTACAAAAGTTATGTGCTCACCCTAACAATGCATGTGTTGCTTGTTTTCATCCTTCCTCAACTGACTGACTAGAAGGCAAATTTGATCTGAGGTATTTCAGGCAAAAGAAGAGGATTATGAGTAAGGGGTGGAGCTTAAGCATGAGCTACAGAGTCTAAGTCTAAAGAAGTGGCCAAAGACTGATCTGAGACCCATCAGTTAAGAAAGAGCAAAAACAGATAACACAGATGCATCATTATGGTGAGTACATAACTTTTGTTTATGATTGCTGGGTATTGGAGCATTCTGTGGCTCATTGAGTTTTTAATAATTTTTTGGCTTGATTGCAATTAAACAGTCCCTGAATTGGCTTAGCAGATGAAGTGCAACGTACTGTGTTGTATTTTGCTACAATATGTGTAAAATGATTATTACTAACGTATGCATATATGTATACATGTGCATCTGTGTTTGGGGCGTTGCAATATATTTAAAAAAAGCACACTGACCAAATTTGTTTCATTTTCCATCACAGTCAAATTTCTGACGTACACAATAACCAGTGATCTTTAGAGGTCTGTTTGAGGAATTTGGGGCCAAATGTTTAACTAACTGATCAGTGGCAAATATGGCACAGCAAGTAGCACAATGCAGAGAGTAGTTCTCTGGTTGAATTCTATGTGGAGTTTTTGAATAGGTTTTACTTAGCTTCCTTGATTTTTTCTAGCATCCCGAAGACCTGTTATAGGTGAATGGGCAGTTTTCCTGCAGGTACCTGTGGGTAACTATAGAGTTGCATAATGTCTCCTCACAGACATAGGTTCTCTGATTTTTTTTTTTGGGGCGGTGTCTTCACTGCAGACTCTGCATGTCCTCACTGTGTTTGTGTACATTTTCTCTGGATGGAAGTATGCAGTGTATGTGTGTGCTTTTATCTGCCCATGCATCTTGTGATAGACCTGTTGTGTTAGGGATAGTGTGTGAATGTGTGAAAAAAAATCATTGGAGCATCTTGTAATTAACTTGGCTTGTCAAGAGTGGTATTAGTGAGATATATACTAACTTTATCTGTTGACATGAACACACAGTATTTTAGAGCTTGTGTAATATTGTGGATAGCAGAAAACAGAAAACGAAACAAGTAATTGCAGGTGTAAAATTAATCACAGAACATCTGACCCCTCAGAGCTTCTGGAGGGCCTGGTGGCCCCCACCCCATGGCTATATAGTGGGATTTCTAAATAGGCTTGGGGGATTTGTACACAGAGCTAGTAGTGGAGCCCCATCCTGAATCTCTGACCTGGGCCCAACGTAGTCTAAAACTGGGAATGCTCACAAATGTACAAGATGGTCCTATAGCTTCAGTGGGGGGGGGGGGCTATGGACTGTTTGGCAGTGGCAGCTGGTGACTTCAAATTAAAGGAGGGCTGCAGGAGACAGCTGAATGGGTGGGGCCAATGGGAATGGGTGTGGCCAACTAGACAGAGGGTGGAGCTATGCTCAAAACCACAACAACTGGAACTTTAATTAAATACATTGCCCTGGGTGCCAAACAGTCATTACGAGAGTTCAGTCAAGACAAAATGAAGTGTAGAAGAAAAAAATATTTCAATGCATTTGGCTACATGACAACTTACTTAATATCCAGATGGAAACAGGTTGTGAGGCATGAAAAAATAAATTACTTTTTAAAATACATTACTGGAATGCCAGTCAAAATCAAGTATAAAAAAACAAGCAGCACTCAACTCAAACCACTACTACTTGCACTGCAGTTCTAATTATAATTTATATTCAGCTTTATAAAATTACCAAGTAACATGCTGAAAGTAGCAATCTCTGTGATACCCCCACTTGTAAAATGTTTCTTATTCAAAAAAGACCTGCTGCCTGACACAACTATCTACTTGTTTCATGGGGAAGACATGATCAAAGTAAAAAATGAACAGCAAACAAGAAACAAGCTCAAGATAAATTGCTTAAAGGATTCCTGCACAAGACCACACATGATAGATTGGCATTCTGTTTAGTTTACGGGTAAGCCTGCAAAGATGACTGCAAGTCTCCAACAAAAGATGACTGCAAGTCTTCAACAAATGTAATGAGCTTCTGAAAATACTGTAATCCTGCCCTTTTATTACAAATATTGTCATATGCATTTAAATACCCAAGGCTTATACATTATCTAGTTATGTAAATATTCTCGGCATGGCAACAACGAAAAGGCTTTCAATGCTGGTAATTCTTTAACAGTATGCTTATTAAAGCTTACTTGCATTTTACAATCTCCGACAAGCTTACCTGATGGTCATTAAATCATTGCTACGTAAACAGAGCAACAGGGCACTGTGACAGCATGCATTTCCTGAATAATAAGAAGCATAAATCAACAGTATAAAAATATGACTGAAAACCATAACATTCTGCAAAATCAAGGACAGACGAAAAGCCATGGTCGTACTTGTGGTCTACCTTGGATGGGGGAATACTCTGCACACTTACACTGCATAACTGCTCCTTGCCTTCCTTGGACACACCCAGAGCCACTACAATGGGGAGTGGGGTGCAACAAGTATGTCACAATTTGAAGTGTCTCTGGCTGACAGTGATGGCTCTGACACTCATACCTTTCAACTTCAGAACAAGAAATCTGGACAAAGCCATACATAGAACTAGAAGTGGGACACAGGCCCAAAAATAAGGACAATTTTTAAATATTGCTCTTATTAACTTAGCTAATAGAACAGTAGTAGGTCTTGCATTAGTAAGAATTTTCTGAAGGGTATGAAATCTGAAACTCAAATGACTGTCATTATTTTCTAACTTCAATCTTTAATGACTTGTCACTAATTTGCCAGAAAACCAAATTTTACAGACCAAAATGTGATGCAAAAATATAAAGTTGCCACACAATACAGCTGGGAACCTGTCAAAAAAGGGACACCTTTTTAATATTAACACTGTTAACTTGAGCAGCTAACAAAATAAGAGCATCTACATGCATTTCTGAAATAAAAGTAATCTATAACTCTGATCATTACAGTTATATATAATTGTAAACCCTCCATGTTTTCTTCCAAAATTGCCATTTGGGAGGGATTATTAGGGAAGAGCAACATTTTGAGCCAAAATTGGGGACAATAGAGAGGTTTGGATATTCCTAATTCTACAAAGCGATTTGCACATACCTCTCAACCTCTTAATGCAGGAAATCTGGACAAGGCCAAATATATTGGGGGACCATACAAACACTACTAAAAATTGCTCTTGTATAAACTTAAGACAGTTGATAGAATAACAGGTCTTGCATTAGCATGCATTTTTCTGAAGGTTATGACGTCTGAAACTCAATGTCTGTCATTTAGTGACTTCATTCCTAAGTGATTTGCTAGAAAACCACAAATGTTATGAGGAACAAACCAAATATAAGAAGCAAATATCTATTCATTTTGCAAACATATGGACAACTGAGAGGTATAGTTCAACCGGGGCTGTCTGAGTTTGCTACCCCCCCCCCCCACCTGACAAAATCATGGTTGAATGGAGCCTCCCCCCTGCAGCCATTCTAATGTCCCATTCCTTGCTTATTTTGCCCCATTTACCATAAACACTGTAATGTGCATACTGCTTTACTTCTGTGATTATTTAGATTTCATTTGAAAGTTTTATTTTGCATTTTACAGCACAAAACCTAATATATATCTGTTAAACAAAGCAATGCAGTCTCACAATGAAAATAGACTTAACATTAAAACTTCTCTGCCCTTGAAACTCACATGCATTGAAACAGCATTGAAACCCACATTCAAAGAAAATACATTTTGCCAGTGGCAGATAAAGATTAACTCTGGGCTGTTTTCAAAATCATAGGCCCCTTGAACATGAAACATACACATGCTCTTTGATACACCTTCCTGACTGTATTACATTATATTCCTTGTACAATACAGTACAGTTGCTAGAGGGCATTTTAAATGTATTGTTTTGAACATTTTTCCAGTAAACAATGAAACAAAATGCATACACCAATGACAAAACTGCCCAATTCAGAATATTTCCATCATAAAAAGTCTACTCAACCTTCTATAGTCCACCAGTATCAGTAAATATGCACAATCTCTGAAGTAGTAAAATCCACATTAAAGAAAACTGTAACTAATAAAGAGGTTGCTGCTAGCAAACAACTTTATATGTCATTGTTTCATCTACAAATAAAGTGCCTGTTGCCTTTGAAGAATAAATTGCGTATGTTGCATGCATTAAAAAAATGATAAGCTAGTAATACCACAATATGGAATGGATAGCAAACTGATAACAGGTTCATAGTTACTAGGTATCTTTGCCAAAAAGGACTGCAGCATTCACCCCCTTTACAACACAGTACAGTATCAGCAATGCATCTACCTACTGTGGGAATAGAACCCACAGCCTTCTGCATCAAAAGCAAGTACACTACCTGTTGTGCTATTAACAGTGCAAGCAGACTTAGCATAAGCAGCACTAAACTTTTGTTCCCCTGTAGCTCTCAGCTCCTTGTAAAATCTACTCGACACTCAGCTGCATCTCTGAACTTTGCAGCACAAGAAATCTGAAAAAAAGCCAAAATTTATTGGGGGGGGGACAAAAGGTCAAAAACTAGGGACACATTTTAAACATTGCTTGTATAATGTTGGAAAGTTGCTAGAATAAAATGCTGTGTTACCACCATATATTTCACTGCCACGTCTTGAACCCAGGGGACCCTGTGCAAAACAGTCAGAGCAACATACCACTATGCCAAATCAGCTGTTTTGTGAAAGAGGAAGACGAAAACTTAAATGGCTACCATTTACTGAGTTCAGTTCTCACCATAGCACAACTGTCAACCTCTTAGCACAAAACACCTAAACAAAGCCAATAATGGGTGAATACAGCCCCCAAACATTCAGTGAATTCAGTTCTCACCATAGCTCTCAACCTATTAGCAAAAAACACCCGGACAAAGCCAGTAATGGGGGAATATAGCCCCCAAACATATTCAGTGAATTCAGTTCTTACCATAGCTCTCAACCTTAGCACAAAACCTGGATGAAGCCAATAATGGGGGAATAAAGTCCCAAAAATAGGGACAAACTTCAAATATCCATCTTATACACTTAGAAAATTGCTAGAATAAAAGCTTTTGTGTTACCATGCACTTTCTAAAGAATATGAAGTCTGATATTCAAATATGTGTCATTTTTAACATTTGTTAACCAGGAAAGTCTGACTTGGAACAAAAGCTAATTTTTAGCAGAGGCCCAGGGAGAAACATTCCAGACAGACTCATGTCTTTGTAAGATGGGAGGACACTAGAGGAAACAAAAACAGGGAGGGCATACAGACTCCACACAGAAGGTAAGGCACCCCAGCCAAGAATCAAACCAGAGGACATGTAGCTGTCAGGCAACAATGCTACCACTGCACCAATGCACTACTGACAAGGACACAAAAATACAGAAGCCACAGATTTTATGAGGAACAGAACAAGCATGAGGGAAAATCTGCAACATTTTTACAAATGGTGTTGGGTAGGGAATTCAGGCTCTTGCCACCTGGGCCCAAGGTGCAGGGTTCAAGCCTTATTCTCTACCCACCACCATGTAGCACCTGGGGCATTTTACACACCCTACCTGGATAGATGTAGATCCCTTCGTTGCAGCATTAAATCCACAGCCATTGGAGAACTACAAGCCTGCCCGTGCACTACGTCCTTCCCTACGTCTGTTGGAGCATTAAATCCACCACAGCCCGCGAGATGTTCTTCCCCCGACGAGACTCTCAGCCTGCCGACGTTGCAGTCAGAGTCCGATCCCTTTCCAGTGACAGTCTATGCAGTAACAACTGCATATACTTCTGGGATCTCTGCTCTTGAATGTTTCCTAATCTGGACTGCTGCTGAGACAGTCTATGCATGCTCCAGACTGTCTCAGTAGCAGTCCGGATGTTGGAAATGCTGCTAGTGCGCATGCACGAAGGTCCGCTATTTGCGATCGTTTTTTTATTTTATTTTCTTCTTTTCTATTTTATTTTATTTCTTTTTTACAGCTGGGGGGGGGGGGGCTGCAGTCCAGCAGTCCAATAACACGGGCCGCCCCTGCTGTTTGGTCATCTTGTTTTTGTGTGTGTTTGCTCACAGTTCAATCTGCTGGTTTTATAGGACTAGTGTGCATTTGTGAGAAGTAAGATGGACTGCTTAACTGGACATTTGATATGCACATACAAGGTAGGTTTCATTGCTGGGCTGTCTGTGGAGAAAATGGCAAGTTATATGCTTCTTCTTGCTTATTATTCTAGATTTACAGGACTAATGTGATTTCTGTGAAACAATATGAAATGTTTTACTTTGTGTTAACTGTTTGGTTGGGACAGAGTTGAAATATATTGCATGGCCATCCTGTTTTATCAAAATCAAACATCTGAATTAATACATCGAAATGGCTATAACTTCTTAGTGGAGGTTGTCTGGATGAAGGTGTCTGACCCTCGTCATTTGCACAGTTTTAACAATAGTCAGATCTTCAGAGCTTCTAGGGATCTGGTGACCTGTATACACTAAGGCTGTCTAAATGGATTTTGATATTGGCTTAGTTTTAGCCTTTGCCCTGAACCCCACCTAGTTTAAAATCATCCCTGCTCAGAGGTGTACACAGAAGGTAACTGTAGCTTGTGTGGGGAGCTGGGAATGATGTCATTATTTCTTTAACTTTCCTCACAGTCATCAGAGGTCACTATCTCATCTTGGGCTAGGACATTATGATCATTATATCTTTAACTTTCCTCACAAACTACATATTTGGTGCACAGAGGGTTACTAAGTTTATACAAGGGCAGTGTACTGTGTAAAATAACAAGTTGGAAACATTACTGTAATTCCTATTTTTTTCATTTTTCTCACAATCAGACATCAGATGGCATATAAAGGTGGTTATTTTTTGGGGAGGGTAAAGTAGCTTTCTGTTTCTGTACGTCTGACAGCAGATATGCTGTATTTGTTTTTTTTTTTCAGTTTTGCCCAAGTTTGACATCACAGTGGTGCACAGAAGGTGGTTTTCTTTTGTGGGTGGGGGTGAGGACGCCTGCTGTATACACATATATTCTCTTCTTGCTATACCCCTTCCTCCTGGGCTTTGGCCCTCTGCAGCATTAATCAATAGAAGCTAACTTTATACTAGCCCTTGTGTTTTCCTACCTTTTCTCTTTCTCCTTCTTTGACTTAATGAATGATAATTTTAAAATATTGTGTAGACTTGTACTTGATTATATCTTAAACCTACGCAAAGACTCTGTACTGTTCATAGAAACAATTTTTATTTTTTCTTCCAAGCATTTTTACTCTCTAATGTATTTGAATCTAGTCATTTTTTTAAATTATTGTATTTTGTAATTTACTTATGCTTGGAGCTTTTCTCCCCGGGCCTCTACTGAAAATGGACATGTATCCAGCTAGACTAACCCGGTCAACAAATGTAAATAAATAAAATAAATAAATAAACAACCTGAAACATAGGATTGTGATTATTTGTCCCTTAATGTTCATCCCAATTTAACATCAGATGGGGATACGCAGAAAGTGGCTGCCTTTTTTAAGGTATGATAGGGAGGTAGGAACTGTCTCCAGATATGATTAATATATCATTTCAAGCGTTTGTTTTCTGTGGTTATTGTGCATGTAATTTGGTTAACTTTGAGCATTAAGCCTTGGGTGCAACTCATTTCTTCTTTGAAATAAAAAAGCACGATTTATATTTTTTTCTTGTAAATGATTTTTGTTCAGGCCATCATTGGACTGAAATTTTGAAAAGAAATTGTAGAACATCTATAACTTCATGACTTCTGGGTGCCTAGCAGCCCCTAGACCCCCAGTTTAATTTGGTAACTGCAGTGCAGTCTTGGCATGTTAGGTCATAGGTAAGTAATGGGTTAGCTACCCATGCAGGCCATTTTAAGCCAATTCAATTTCCCTTTTGGTGATTGAATTATCCTATCCTATTTGGGATTACGTTCACTTACCCATCTTGTGGTTGATAATTATACATTATCTTTTCTGAGAGTAACTGGGATCATACCATAGATAGTTTGAGAGAACCCATGCACGGGATAAAGCATTTAGGAGTTGCCTCTGGCCATTAGTAGTACAGGGGACAGTCCTGGGGTAAAATTGTCTGTTTTCAGTCCAGTTACCTGTTGTGCTTGAATATGGACAGGGATGACCTTTTTATGCAGATGGGGAATCTGTTCCAGAGCAGCTGAATCCTCTGCGATATATATCTGTCCTGCCAAACCTTCCTGTTGATGTTGCAGAGGCAGTTTAGATGCCTAGGAAGAGTGTTTCAGATACCATTTGGCTTGCTGATGTGCAGTAAATCCATCAATATTGGGTTGGAGGATACCTTGTATGCCAGACACGGGTCACCTCATAGCAGGGAGTATAGTGACAAGGCTTTAAGTTGGTTCATGTAGTACATCTTGTTTAGGCCTTGTTTGTGGGTGTTCCAGTTATTGCACATGTCTGGACAGATGCATGCCAAAGGGGGCATTATACTCAATGATTGGCTTAATAAGGGCTTAATAAAGGAGACTGTGACTTCCCCGTAGATCAAGACAAAGTTCCATTGTTTATAATCTGTGCAACATAGACGGAGTTTCTTATGACAGTGGACACATGTTGATTGAAAGTTAGGTCACTCCCCACATAAGTTCTCAAATCCAGAGCAACTGGGTTCAACTCTTAGGGGTGTATTGCCAATGTGGTAGTTAAGTCTGTTAGATCACTTCCGAAAGGATATAGTAATGCATTTTTGGCATTTAGTTTCAGAGTGCGATTTTGGCACCAGTTCTTTATTTCGGACAAACCTTCTTGCAGGATGGCTAAGTCATTTGGGGATTCAATGACTGCTCCTAGTTTGCAAACTTTGTCAGAGCTTTTTGGTATTTGCTTTTACTTCAGAGAAGTAGATGCCAAATATGAGAAGTACCAGCACACAGGGCCTTAGGGGACTCCACTGGTGACTGTTCTGTTTGTGTTTGAGTGTGTTGAATTTATTCATGGAGACCCAAAGTTGGAGGAATTCCTTCCCATAATCATGATTTTTATTCAAGCCATCACTGATTGAAACGGTTTAAAAACTGTAAAATGCATCTCAGAATATCTAGAAAATCCATGGCCTCTGGGATCATGCAACCACCAGACCCCCTATTTAATGCAGTTATTTATACCACAGCTGTTAAAATGAAGCATTTTTCAATTAAGATGTATTGAGGGGATTTATGGAAAACCAAAGTTGGAGAGCAAGATTGAATTCCTTACCTTAATCATGATTTTTGCTCAGACCATCACTGAATGAAAAGGTTGCTTAAAAAACTGTAAAATGCATTTGAGAGCATTTAGAAAATCAATGGCTTAATGTGATTATTTCCCACATACTTATAAGAGAACAGTCTTGCCTTAAAATTTGTTGAAAGAATGAATGAATGAAAGAGTAAAGGAAAAAATTGAAGAACGAGACAAACTGAGTGAAAATGAAGAAAAAGGTATGGGTAGGGTAGGACTGGGGGCACGTTGTGATGTGTGTCTGTGTCTTTGTGTGAGTGTGTGTGTGTTGGGGGCAGCAGTGGTGGGGGAACACCATGGATCCCTTTCACCTAGGGCACCAGTTGACCTAAGGCTAGTTTGGTGAGCATGGGGGCTAAGTTAATACTACCACGACCATTAAAATACTTGAAGTATCACAAAAATGCTTTCTAAACTCAAACTTTAAATTATTTATGTTTGCTTGTTTAGTGTATGATAAGAAAGCAGATTCCACTGAGGCAAGGTACCAAGAGACACAGACTCAAACAAGATGGTACACTGATATATAATAAATGTAAACAAGCTGTTTAAAAAAATTGCTTAGTTTTAAAAAAAGAGCAGAAAATAGACAAGCAGCATCAACCATTTAAACTATGGTAAGTACATTAATTAGAAAAAATGTGACTGGTAATCATAGCAGGACAGTGCCATTGACAACCTCCTCTATATTATGTGCATTGTTCAAGTGAGGTAGGGTAAAAGTTGTCTGCAAGTCCAGACATGTAGAGAAAGAAGAGTGAGAGAGAGAGGAGAATTGCCAAGTTAGGTTTAGGCATATCTCTCAACTGTCCGGATTTTTGCAGAATGTCCAGAGTTTAGCCTCATATTTTTGTTTATTCCTCACAAAATTTTGGTTTTCTGACAAATGATTGGTAAATCATTTAGAATGGAAATCGGAAAATAATAACGGGCATTTGAATTTCAGACTTCATACTATTCAGAAAATTAATTCTAATGGAAAACCTGCTATTCTATCAACAGTCTAAGTTTATAAGCCCAATATTTAAAAATTGTCCCTGTTTTTGGACTTTTGTACCCACATTATTTATGGCATTGTCCAGATTTTTTGCTGTAAGAGGTTGAGAGGTATGGGGTTAGGTCAAGGTGTTTTGCTGTATTCACAGTAACTTATATTGAGATGATGTGTTTTTAACTCTGTTCTGAACCCAGATTGTAGAGGGATCTGATTAAATAACTGTTAGAAACTCAGTCAGGAGCAGTAGCTGAAGGAGTTTGAGATAAAGTGACTTTTCAGCTCACCACCCTTGAATCAATCTCCAACCCGTCCATGAGGCTAATCGCTCATGTGGCCGAAGGGTCAACGAAAGCTGCAGATTCAGGCATAGCCATCAGGAGATGCAACTAGATGCACTTATATGAGTTTGCAGAGCCACTTAACTCTTCTTTCGTCAATGCTGTATTTGATGGAACATCCCTATTTCATCCCAAAGTGAAAGAGACTCTAGCCAGATGTGAGAAAGATGGAAGGACTCTTTCTGCCATAGATGTATGCTTTTCCACTCCCCAGCAGCCTTATTCTAGGAACCAGCAGAGTGGGAGACTCTGATTAAAAAAGTCCAAAGGGTCTTGCCAGGACTCACGTGGCAATGACTTCTCTGGGGGCAGAGGGTGAAGTAATAATGGATGACGCTGAGGAAGATACAGACATGGTCTGCAGAAACACGGTTCCAGAGATTCTTTCTCTGGGAACTCCTATCATCGTTCCTGAAAGGAGGCCCGATTGCCATCCTCTGGAGGCAGTCGGGGGCGATTATCCCTGAACCAACATGCCTGGCTAAGTTTAACAAGGAACCTTTGGGTGCAGAGGATTATAACCAGAGGATACAATGTCCCCTTTGTAGTGCAGCCAAAGGCCACAACCAAAATCCCGGATGTTCCACCCAGTCACAGGGAAGCAGCAGTCTTAGAAATTCAAAAACTGCTTGACAAAAGAGTCATCCAAACAGTCCCACCAGACCAGATAGGATCAGGGATTACTCTAGGTTCTTTTTAGTGCCAAAGAAGATCGGGGAATGGAGACCAATCTTGAATCTCAGCAGGCTGAACAAATCAGTTCAGCAAACCAAATTTCAGATGGTCACTATTCAGTCTGTTCTTTCCTTTTCGGGAAAAGATTGGATGTGCTCTATAGATCTTCAGGACGTGTATTACCATATAAAGATGGACAAATGGTCCAGAAGATTTCTGCGCTTCTGGCTGGGAGCCAGTCAGTATCAATTCAGAGCACTGTCCTTTAGTCTCACCACAGCCCACAGGATGTTCACCAAATGCATGGCAGTGGTTGCAGCTCATTTCAGACTGCAAGGATTCTGGGTGTTTCCATATCTAGATGAATGGCTCCTTGCTGCTCCCACCAGGTGTCTTTTCTAGGCAGCTCTGAAACTACAGTCTTCAGCTCTACTCCAGTTTAGGCATTACCGTAAACTATGAAAAGTCAAAGTTGGAGCCATGCAAGCAATTAGAGTTCATCGGAGCAAATCTAAAAATGATCACGAGTTTCCCATTTCTACCCAGAGAAAGACTACAAAGGATAAAATCTCAAGTCAGCCAGATTGTTTGCAAAAACAAGGTACCAGCAAGGCTCCTCCTTCAAGTCCGAGGGTCGATGGCAGCTTCGCATCACCCTAGTCCCATTAGCAAGATATCACATGCAAATCCTTCAGTGGCTTCTAGCGTCACAATGGTCCATGTTAGACCAGCCAGTGTCTCACGTGATCACCATTACCAGCTGATGCAAACAGGACTTACAATGGTGGCTTCACTCCAGTGAAATTGTGATGGGTTTGTCCTTCCTTCCTTCTCTCTCCACCCCAAGCCGTAGTGACCACGGATGCATCCTGGATGGGGTAGGGTGTGGTATATTGTCTGGTAAAAACAGTCCAAGCCACTTGGTCCCATTTGGAGGCCAATTTGCATATCAATGTTCTAGAGATGAGGGCAGTGCTGTTAGTGTTGCAGGCATTCCACCCAGGCCTTCCCTTTGGAATAATTGCAGTTCAGACAGACAACATGGCAGTAGTCTGGTACATGAACAAACAAGGGGGAACCAGGTCCTACCCCCTTTGTCGAGAAGCCCTCAGTGTTTGGCAATGGGCAATTTCATCTGACTACTTTCTCATTGCAATGCACTTCCTGTGGAGCTCCAATGTAATTGCAAACAGATTGAGTAGATGTATTCTAATGCCTCACGAGTGGTCTCTCAACCCATGTGTGTCAGAAAAGACATTTCGCCAATGGGTCCAGCCTTGCTGCGACCTATTTGCATCCCCTCTGAACAAGAAGTGCAGCAACTACCTTGCCCTGATTCCCCCTCTGGGGGAGTCACCAAGAGATGTGCAGCTACACGATTGGCCCCTGCTCTACTCTATGCATTTCCCCTGATACCCCTTATATCCCAGTTTCTTAAGAAAGCCATCAGGTCATAGAACAAGATAATCCTCATTGCCACATTCTGGCCTTGACAGGTCTGTTTTCCCTTTCTTTGGCCTCACCTAATTCAGAAACCTATGAGTCTGGACCCAACTCCGGACCTGCTGTCCCCACCTGGATGGATTGGTTCACCCAAACCTACAGAACCTCAAGCTTACCTCATGGCTTCTCCAATTTCCATGATCATCAGGCAGTCCGCTCTCAGTTCACCAGCTCAAAGAATTGTTCTGGCTAGTAACAAACCCTCGACAAGAAGATTGTACCTCAGCAAATGGCACAAGTTTTCTACGTGGATGCCTAAGTTTAATACTGACCCATATTTGGCTTCAGTCAATAAGGTTCTAGAGTTCTTGACATTGGTTTTTGAAGCAGGAGCCTCAGCATCTGCCATTCGAGTGCATCTAGCTGCAATCGCCAATTTTCATTTGGGTCTGAATGGCCCATCCTTAATGTCCCATAAGCTTCACAAAGCCTTTTTGAAGGGGTCTATGATGCTGAGACCTCCATATAAGGAACCATCTGCACCTTGAGACCCAAACTTAGTTCTCCAATCCCTAGTTTATCCCCCCTTTTAACCTTCAGACAAATGTAATCTAAAATTCCTGTCTTGGAAAACGTTGTTTCTGGTAGCCAACACCTCAGCCAGGAGAATTTCAGAGATTCAAGCTTTATCGTTTAAACCTCCTTATATAATCTTTCATAAAGACAGGGTTTCATTGAGAACTAACCCTTCCTTTTTGCCTAATGTAGTTTCTGAAACCAGTCTGAACCAGACTATCCAATGTCCAGCCTTCTTCCCAGGTTTTCTAACAAAGGCAAATGCTGCCTTCATTTATTGAATGTGTATAGACAATTCCATTTCTGTTTGTACAGGATAGGAAAAAATAATTCAGAAAATCAGAGCAATTATTAATTTCCTTTTCTTCACTGGCAAAGGGGAAATCAGTTTTCAAAGTTGCTCTGGCTAAGTGAATAAAAGACTGTGTTACTTTCGTCTGTAAAAACAGGGATATACCACTACAAAGACCTGTTAAGGCACACTCCACCAGAGCAGTAGCCACATCTGCGGTTTTCCATTCCAGGGTCCCCTTAGATATTTGCGCAGTGGCTATATGGGCTTCTCCACATACCTTTATTACTCATTACAAATTGGATATGGTCTCTAGGGGAAGGGCTTCCTTTGGCTCGATGGTTCTCAGGAATATTCTTCCGTGAGACCTCCCAAGATTCAGGTTGCTGGGGATATTGTCCCATTGTTAAGGACTATGTGAAGACTGACAACATCAGATAAAAAAGTTATGTCTTACCATAACGTTTCATCTGTGTTGTCGATCCTCACATATCCTTGACATACCTGCCCTCCTTCCCCCGTCCCATAATTTTTATAGTGGATCGGATTTCATCTGTGATACAAGTCCTCTTCAGTGGATTCAGATAAGGCATCTCTCCTCTCTTTCTTTATATGGTTATCTGTCACTGTTTTATGCAAACTCGATCTGAGGTAATTTGGCAAGGAGTTTGCAAATAAGTGTAAGTAAGGAAATTTTTTTTTTTTTTGAGCTGGGGTACAGGATCTGAATTGCCTAGGCATAGTAAGACCTGGTTAAGTTTAATTCTGGTAGCTGCCAAAAAAAGCAATTACTAGAAAATGGAAATCAACATCTAAATCAATTGTATTTAAAGTAGTAAATACTGTAACAGCGATCAAAGAACTGGAAATGAGATGTTTAGAAAGGGTAGGTGCAAATTACATAGAAAAAAATGGAAGGCTGACTACAGAACTCGTACTGTTCTGAAAAATGTACCTACACATAAAAGATACTACTACAAGTTGAACATCTCACTGTTTTGTACAAAACATCATTCCAGATGTACTTTTCAGTATATTTTGATATTCATTATATCCATAGCATTTGTCTTGTGGTGGTATTTCTATGGTCATTTTGATATTGTACTAGGAAATAAGCAAATAAGCATTTACAATTTAGTATGGTAACAGTTATCCAAAACTGCAGAATTTTGATTCTTTTTTGCAGTGGGGCTATTGCTGCAACACTGTGGTTTATGCATATACCAGACCAGATCGTCCTGAATACTGCGTTATCTTCTGGGATACCAAGAATAATGAAAAACATGTGAAATATGTCAAGAGTCTTTTGTCCATAACAACTTTTGGAGACTTCTGTATCCTGGCAACTAAAGTAGATGAAAATGCCCCTCAGGTAATATTGGTTTGCTTTTTCTGATGCATACAATGATTTGAAAAGTTATATTTAGATATCCTTTACTATGAATACTAAATTTACGTACACAATCAGAATTAATGTGATTGGCATTTTTGTTATTCAGTGGCTGTGCTATTTAAAGGCATACAAGCAGTCCTTTATAGTGGTTTGTTTGTTTGTTAGTGGAACTGGGTTGATGGATGCTTTTGCAGTCTGTTAAGAATGAGACGTAAGTGTTGCCTTTGAATTTATTATTCTTACCCTCACTTCATACTTTTCAGTCATTGCTAATGCTCCATGTCTTTCTTTGCTAACTCTTTGTATCTGCATCTGAACTTACATTGCAGCATTTATTTACCAGTCTTAATGCAAAAAAACATAATTTAAAAGTATTTAGAACATAAAGACTACCATAATCCTTCCAATTTTCAAATGACAGTCATCCTTGGCATGATCCATGCATATTGCTGTCATCTTTCATCAACTTATCTTAATGCTTCTTTTGTACATTTTAATTATCAATCTTCAGCTTATTATATGCACTTAGTTTAGAAACATCTTCCTAAAGTCGTTTGTTTCTATGAAAAAGCATGTTTATATGTTTTTATTTATAACCTTACTAATACTTAAACTGTAAAAAAAATATGTATGTACAGCTGTGCAATCTTTCACTAGTCATTATTTATCTAAAGTATTGTATATATTTCTTTAGTATTGTATATATTTCTTTAGTGATGCTTACTGTCTAGGTTTCCTCTAAAAAAGGTCCTGGGATCATCAGACATAACGTTTACTAGAATTCAGTAGCAAAGTTTTGGGGTAGTTTTTCTAATTTCCTCACTTGCCATGCCTTTAAGTGGATTTCCTCCTTCTGTACACACAGGACTTGTATAATATAATTTTTCAATGTTTTCTTTGTCAAGTGTCTTTAGTTCTACCCCCCCCCCAATACTTCAGCCATGTGTCTCTTTCACTAGTAAATTCCCTGCAGTTGGTTTTCAAAATTAGTCTTGTATATGAATTTGCTTCTGGCTTTGCTTTCTGCTAATCTACTATATTGCAGAAGAGCTGATTACTTATGAAGAAGGGAAACAAAAGCAAACACAGGCAGGCATCTGCACCTGTTTTACAGTCTTACAGAGGCACAATAAACCAAATGCCGTCTTTAAAAAATATTTTTCATTCAAAATTACTCCTTTCATTCACCAACTACATCCAGGCTTTATACAATGAACATGTCCTGACTGAAATTACAGTTGCAGTATTCCAAACAGGCGGGTTTTCATCACTGAAGTCTGGCTAGAGTAGCAAAGCCTAAACCTTTCCCAGTAGCATACATCTGATGTATAACCTCAGCTCCAAGAGTAGTGGTATGTAAGTGTAAATAGCCTAAATTCCCAGACTATCTTGTCAATGGCCCAAATGCAGGTCTGTCACCAGTCGGTCTAATCTTTGTGTGATCATTTGTACCCTAAGGCTTCTCAGATTGAGATAAGTGCCCTGTTGGAGAATCTTTCCTTGTTTAAACTGTTTTGCTGTGATTTATTTAGATGTCAGCTAGGAAGATAAGTGTGAGTGCAATAGGCAGATACCCTACAAAGACCTCCACACCCAGTGGGGGTTTAACTGGTTTTGAGGTGCTTGTTTGAAGCAAATTTTGATAACATCAAGTCTTTCTTCTCCTCTCCTATCATCACCATTGTGAGTTAGTTAAAAAAATAATAAGCAGTTTTTCTAGCTGTAGGGATTTTGGGTCTGCTAACTACTGTCTCTGGTGGATAGGCATTATGGCTTCTTTTCCCTGAATTAACATCTTTGGTCTTTTTTGTTATGGTGTTTGTGTGTATGGTGGTATCTGTTTCAGTATTGCTGAGAAGGTCTTGAGATTTAAAAAGCATGAATATTGTTGACATAAGCTGCTTCTGCAGGGTTTGTATTGCAATTGCATGTACTTCCAGGGGGCTGTGCATTTGGATCAAGAGTGTGTAGCCTGATAGTTCCAAGATGGCTGCACATTCACTAACAACTTAGTTGTAGCTTCCTCAGTGTGAAAACAGAAAGTCAGCAGAGAAAGCCAGTGGACTTATATTTCTAGGTAAATTTCAGTAACTGGCTAGTACATGCACTTCCTAGATGCCAGGAAAAAAGAAATACAGGGGGGGCTGAAAGAAAATCAGCTAGAAATGATGAGGAAAAAACACTGACTGGGAAGACTACTGCAGCTGTTCAGAAAAAAAGCAGTGCAAGCTCCAAACATGACTTCCAGTAATCTATAGGAAAGTGTAAGACAGCAGCACACAGACCTGATTAAAATAAATGAAACACTGATGGGAGTATATCAACTCAAATAATAAAAGGCTGGAAAAAATGGAAGAAGCTTTAAACAGATATTCAGATGAGGTGATGAAACTGCAAAAATCAGAGGCCAAAGTGAAGAAAAGGCCAGCTGAATATGTGACTGTTCAAGAAGAGATGTTTCAAAAATAGTAAAATTACAGGGCAGAGCACATGGGGAAAACATGATATTTTCTGCTGTAGTAGAGAAGCTGAAAGGAACCAACTGTATTCATTTTATGAAAGCACAAATAAGCAACTGAACTGGTATTCCACAATAGGAGTTGTTAATTGAAAGGGCATATTGTGTGTATGCTCCAAACTTGGTTATGAGAAAGCAACCTGGACCTTTAATACTAAAGATGTAATCTTACCAGAAGAAGGAGCTGATTCTGACAAAACTGTAGCAGAAGGACAAATTACTAAAAGTGGGAGACAGCAGAGTGTATATGAAAAATGATTACTCACTGTATACCAATCAGAAGAGGAGTAAATTTGTTCCACCATTCAGGGAATGTAGAGAAGCAGGTGTGAGATTCAAACTGCTGTACTCAGATATCTTCAAAATATTATTTCCTAGAGGGACAAAATCATTTTTGACGCAGTACGTGCTAAGGAGGAAATACAAAGGTTTGTCCCAACAAAAAGTGAGCTGAGAAACAGAAGGAGATAATGCTTCTTGTTCTTCTAGTAAAAAAACACCATAGAGAGACTGTGCCAGTGAAACCTTTTCCAACATTTCAATGGATAATGCTTGAGAGAAGGAAAGAAGCACAAGAGTTGAGTAGAAGAATTGAGAGTATGTTGGAAATTAAGCAAAGACAGGATTTGGTAGATGGAGCTGAACAGGAATAAATCCAATAAATTGTAAACTGACTAATATGAGATTACAAAGCAATAATTTGTGAAACATGACAGAGCAAGAAAATCTGGAAGTATTGCACTTTATTGACTTTGTTAAACTTGTAGGGGACTCTAAAGCACATGCCCTACTTGTTTGGAAAAATACTTAGGATAGGGGAAGAGAGTGGGAAAAAGTTAACTAAGTAAAACACATTTTTTTCTTAATAGTAATAGTTTTATACTGCATGCTTTTCTTTGCATGCTATAACGTGAAGCTTTCTTAGTTATTTTTAATTGTAATTGGGATACTAATGTAAACGGGTACTCCTGTTTTTTCCCCTTCTCTATTTCTCTTTTGAGTTTTAAGAAATGTAGGCACTGCAATGGAAAAGAAAAGTCTAGTCAGAAGTGTATGAAGGGGAAAATTGATGTACTTTTTCTCATTCTTGCATAGGGGAATGACTGGCTTAAGGCCCTTAGCTTGCTCTAGTAATAAGTTTTAAGAGGAAGCAAGTGAATGAAAAAGAACAGGAAATGTTATAAAGCTTTTTTTCTAGCAAATAAATGCATGCTTAGTAGTAACTCTGTATCTGGTCATCATGTCTCCATGGAGAAAATCTGATAAAGAGAAATGGCTAGGAGATCATGTTTTCTGAAAGCATTCCATTGTTTTTTTTTCCATCTGGGGAAGCTATAAAGATAAGACAAAACCAGATGGCAGTTAGTAAAAGAAAAGGCTGTACCGTGTGTCTTAGCATGGTTAACCCAAGTCTCTGAATGTGGCTGTCAGTTTGGGACACTTGTTTCTATTAGAAGGGTAAAACTTCAATATTTGAAGATGTACATAGTTTTGTGTGTTAGTATTAAGTTAATAGGTTTTAGGGGGGGTTTGGGGTGTGGGCTTTTTTGAGTGCTTTCAATAAAACAAAAAATTGTAAAACGTGACATAGGCTAAAATGGTTATGACAATAAACAATTGTATAAAGGATCTGCTTGCCAAACAGTGTGTGCATGTAACACAAAAGCCAGAACCAGACACTTAAAAAAGCTGTTGCACATAAAGGGTGGGAATAGTAACTTTTTATACAATAATCCTTTCTGTAATATATTTAAATGTCAATGGTCTCACAGATAAATACATAAAAGAAAGAATAGTGAAGTATATTGAACATGTAGAGTGCAAATAGCTAGGCTACAGCAGGCACACTTGGAAAGCACTGAACATGTGAATTTGATGAAATGAAGAGAGGAGTACTTATATTAATTGAAAGAGGTGCTCCAATAGTAATAGAAGGGATAAAAAAGATAATGATAGATTTGTAGTACTAAGGGGCTACTGGCAAGGGCCTGGGATTATACTGGCATGTATTTATATTTCACCTTAAACTGCTATAATGGAGCTTAAGAAAATTCTGGGAGAAATAATCAGCTTTCTGCAAGGAGTATTACTTATAGATGGGGACTCAAATTTTATTTGCAGTAGTAATGATGTGTGGGGGGGAGGCAGAGGGTAGTTGAAGACATTTATGAAAATATTTTGCATAGAAGATATAAATTCAGTACTAAGAGTTCAGAGTTAATTTACATATTATTCCCCAAGATACAAAAACTGGGCTAAGCTAGACAGGAACATGTGCATTTAATTGAAAGCCTTGATACTTACCCAATAACTAAAATAGAAACACAGGATAATGAAATAAAAATCAGACACTGGTGCTTTCCCACCTATCTGTTGAAAAGAGAGGAATTTAAAGAGTTGGTAGTGGAAATTATTCAGGAGTTATTAGAAAAGATAGAAATTTCTTCTGAAAATATAGATAGGGAGTGGTACAAAATTAAAGTGGGTTTAAAAATAGGGTTGAAACTAGAGAAAGGGACATATAGTTAAGAAGTAACAAGAATTATTTATGGGGTCTGACAAATGTTAAAGGATTGCAGAATAGGGGGAATCTCACAAAACAAGAAGAGGAGCAACTGCAGAATGCTAAACAGAAAATAAGGGATTACTTCGATAATATGCATGAGTTTATAAAGATTGCTGTTAAGCAACAGTTTTTTTATATATATAATAACTCTAGAACACAAAAACTTTTATCACAACGACTCAGGCAACAGAAAGTAGCTGTTGCCATGTTTAGGGAGACTATATCAAGGAAGATAACCAGAGATCCGGTAGAGGTATTAGAAATATTTTTGAAATTCTGTGCAAGTCTGTGTAAAGCAGAGAAATATGAAATGAAAATCAAAAAATGGTACAAATGGAAATGTTTATGGAAGAATTAAATATACTAAGGTTAAAGGTAGATAAGGCTGAATTTCTAACAGGATAGGAGGAGATGAGTTAAAAATGGTGATGCATAACCAATCCACAGGAACGTCCCCAGGAATAGATTGTATTTTTGTAGAAGTCTGGAAGCTAGGAGGGAAAAAGCTGATAAAATACTGTAAAAAAACCTTCCAGATCTTTAAGAGGCAGAGAAGTATCAACATCATGGAAAAAAGCAGTGGTAGCTGTAGTACCTAAAGAGGGTAAAGACCCATCAGATCCAGCTTCATACAGGCCTGTTTCAATACTAAACCATGATTATAAAGTGTTTGTCTATAATGGCTGAAAGAATAGCAAAGGTGATGCCAAAATTGATATCTATGGTCAGTGTGGTTTTGTGGAGGGGAGGCAAACATTTGACAACATTAACAGAACAGTGATGATCTAGAGGGAAGCAGAATGTAAGAAAATACCACTGTTGTTGGTGGGGCTTGATGCAGATAAAACAGTTGACAGAGTAAGCTGGGAATCTGAGTAGGGCATTTGAAGCATTTACATTACTGGATAAAATTATAAGGTTGATTAGGATGATATATGAGGGATTGGAGGTGAACATTAAAGTGGGTGGGTTCCTCTCTTATAATTTCTGCTTGAGCAGAGGAACCAGGCAGGGATGTCTTCTTTCCCCTTTATTTTCATTTTATTTAGATCCATTGGCAAAGAAAATAAGGTGTTCAGAAATTCAAGGACATAATTGGTATGGTAGTCTAGAAAAGCTAGCTCTGTTTGCAGATGATATTATTTTATATCTGATAAAATCAGAAAAGGACATTTCAGTGTTGTGGATCATTTTGAGACAATTTCAGATCTTTTTGGAATACAGAATTAATGAAGTTAAAACAAAGGCAATAGCTGTAAATTATCTATCCATACACAAATTGGTTCAACAATATCCATATTTATAGGGACATGATAAAATGAAGTTCTTAGGAGTTTGGATTGAAAATGATTACAGTGTGGCAGGTTAAATAATGTAATTACAGAAGAAGGTAGTTAGCAGGTAATAACATGAGCGGGAGAGAAAAAGAAAAAAATTACTCAGGCCTCCAGACTAGTAGACCAGCATAACACATCTGAGATACTTCAGGTACAACTAACATTTGGTAAAATGGCGATTCAGGTTGTAGCCTGCTATAGTTCCCCAGCCATGTCCCAAGACTCTCACTCCACGTTCCTAAGCACCCTGGAAACTATTAGGGTCCAGCCCAACACTCTCATACTAGGTGACTTCAAATACTCCTCCATCAACTGGGAAAACTACTCATGCACCAGCACAGTGGCTCAGCTCTTCCTGAAATTCATCAGTTCCAGTGCTCTTGACCAGCTCATTCATATCCCCACTAGAGAAGCAACATCTCTGACCTGGTTATTACTAACATGGGCAACTGTTGTGCTACACTAATAGTCAGTTCCTCCGTGGTTAGATCTGACCACAAACTTATCACCATGGAAATCCACATCTGACCCACACCCCCGCAAAGGTAACCACCATGAAAAACTTCTCCAAAGCTGACTTTGGGCTCCTAAAAACAGAGGTGGATAACTTCAAGGCACCCATGTCAATGGAAAATAGATGCATGACTGCCGAATCATACACCAATGCACTGTACGAACATGTACATAAATGCATAGAACTAGCCATACCCAACAGAACCAAGATGCTGTCCTCCAAAAAAAAGAAGCCAATCTGGTGGTCCCCTGTCATTAATAAACTCTACAACAGAAGGAAGAAACTGTTGCAGAAAAAGGTGAATTCCCAAGACTGAAAAAACTCCCTTATTAGCCTCAAAAAAAAGGATGAGATCCCTCATCAAATCCTCTAAAACCAGTTACGAAGGCAGAATTGTGGCAGACACTAAAAACAACCACAAAGCCTTCTATAGTTGTATCAAGATTCTCCATGGCAGTGCCCAGGTTTGCTCCAAGTTACTGCACAATGGTACCTCCTATACTGAGCCAACAGTTATTGGCAACATACTGGCTGACAGATTCAGTGCCAACTTTACCCCTTTCTTCCCACCGAAGGACCAATCCCTATACCGGAGGAATGCCAGGCATCCAGCATTACTGCAGCACATGTTAAATCTACATTGTCCAAGGCCCAAGAATACAGATACATGGGACCCGACAATATCTCGGGCTGTGTTGTACATGAACTACAAAGTGAACAGGCACCACATCTGTGTGCCCTGTTCACTCACAGCCTCTCCGCAGGCTTTGTACCTACCAAATGGCACATTGCTACAGTCATCCCTCTCCATAAAGGGGGAGCTACTACAGTCCCTGGGAATTATTGCCACATTAGCCTGATGAGTCTGATAGGTAAGGCTATGGAGAGCATCATGTACCTAATAACAAGGATATAGGGAATCTCCAAACTCTAGATCCCACGCAATTTCGTTTTGTGAAATGTAGATCATGCCTGCCCAACCTGGTTGACTTCTTTGAGTCAGTCACCAGAGCTGTGGATGAGGGCAAGGCAGTTCATACAGCCTACCTTGATCTGGCCAAGTTCTTTGATACCATTCCCCACTCAGCAATTATTGCTAAACTCACCAAACTAGGCATCAACCCATATATCACTAGGTGGGCTACAAATTGGCTCACAGATAGAACCCACAGTGTGAAAGTAGCGGACTCCAAGTCAGACTGCTGACCAGTCATGGGTGGAGTCTCACAGAGATCGGTCCTGTGTACTCTCCTGTTGGGCATCTACTTCTCAGAAGTCCAGGCCAACATGGAGGGACTCTGGCTAACCACGTTTACAGACAACTGCAAGCTGGGAGCCATTATTAACTCCCCAAGTGATACAGACATCCTACAGATAGGCCTCACTGAGACCAATGACTGGTGTCAAAACCATGGTTTTAAGCTTAATACCAGCAAATTCCTCATCTTCCCCTTTGGGAAAAACTCAGTCCCCACTAATTACCACATCGATGGGAGCCCACTGAACACTGAAGGCTTTATAAGAGATCTGGGGACACAGGTTGACAGCAACCTCTCCTTTGACCACCACATTGCCACTGTGGTCAGAAAGCCCTTCTGTGTGGTACATCTCATTACCAAGGGTTTTGCATCCAGGAAGAAAGGGGTCATCCTCTCTCTCTACTCTTCCCTCATTAGGCCAATCATAGAGTATAATACCCCATTTGGCATGTACCTCACAAGACACATGCAACAGCTGGAAAGGCCACAAAAGTACCTCACGAAGAGGATCCTAGACCTTCAACACATGTCCTGCATGGACAGACTCAAAAAACACCAGCTGTTCTCTGTCTCATATTGTCTACTAAGAGGCGGTTTCTGCTTGACTTACAAAGTCATGTCTGACCCAGCTCTGTTAGAAATGCTACATCTAAAGAAATCCCAATCCCACCTCACCACATGCTCCAGAGACCTCATCCTCATTACCACAATCAACAAAACATGCTGGAGGGACAGGTTCATAACCCAGAGATAGACTTCCTTAACATGTCAAGCAGAGCAGCTCACTGGCCCTCTTCAAGAAAAATCTTGATTGGATGGGAAATAGAAAGTTCACCCTGGGGATCACTCTAGTGGCTGTACTTGATAGACACACTGGGAACTAATGTCGGGTGGCACGATCCCAGAGCACTTTTATGGGCTAGGCTTATAAAGGCTTCAGGGCCATTAACCTAGCACACACCTGTGAACCTTTGAGAAAGGAGATTCTGTTGATAGGGATGACTGTAATTAGGGATACAGACAATAGGCAAGAGGGGGCTGGAATTCAATGGAGAAAACTAACAAAAGAACCAAGGTTTTGGGAGCAAATAATTAGATAGGGAAAGGTAATAGAATAAGAAGAGGACAAGAATTTATTTGGTCTGCAGGCTAGAGATTGCCTTCTTTATCACGGAGTGATATCAGAGTATAGACAAAGAGAAAGAAATAGGGAGGTCATAAATAAAAGACCAGCACAGGTAGAGTTTTTAGTAGAACTGAGAACAGAAGCTGCGGTTAAAAATGGAATAATTATTAGTGCATATAAAATGTTGCACGATAAGTGTAAGAATCGACCAGAGGAGATTAAAAAGGATTGGGAAGAGAGATTGGCTAAGCGATTCACAAAGAAACAATGGGGGGATATATGTACATCTCCCAAATATGCCACTAAATATATAAGAGTTAGACTGCTTGCTTGCAAATGTTTACATATATATTTTCGTACCCCAAGTAGACTCCAGATAATTTTTCCTCAGGTAGACAACAAATATTGGAGGTGTGATGGGGAAGAAAGTGGTATTTGGGAACATATTTTCTGAGAGTGTAATGAGTTAGCAGACTTAGTTACTGGGTGAGCAAATTGGTGTAACTAGGGAAATGATTTTTCTGAGCTATGATACAATGTCTGTAAGGCCTTGCTGAGTCTAATTATGGTGGCTGCCAAAAAAGCAGTTACTAGAAAATGGAAATAAAAGGTGATGGATGGTGATGTGATGGGGAAGAAAGTGGTATTTGGGAACATATTTTCTGAGAGTGTAATGAGTTAGCAGACTTAGTTACTGGGTGAGCAAATTGGTGTAACTAGGGAAATGATTTTTCTGAGCTATGATACAATGTCTGTAAGGCCTTGCTGAGTCTAATTATGGTGGCTGCCAAAAAAGCAGTTACTAGAAAATGGAAATAAAAGTCTAAACCAATTATACTAGAAGTAGTGAATACAGTAACAGAGGTAAAACAGCTGGAACTGGGATCTTTAGAAAAGGATAGGAGCAAAGTACATAGAAAAATGGGAATAGTGGGAACAATGGATATAGGGGAGCAATGAGTTTTAAAAGAAAGCAGGATTTGAATGAGCTTTGTAATGTTTGACTGGCAATGATTGGGTAGGTTATAAGTGATGTATAATGTTTTCAGCTAAAATTATGTGAGTAATGTTTGTGATGTATAATGCTTGCAACTAAGATTACGTCAGTATGGTTTGTTTTCATTTATATAAACATATGATTGCCTGTGTCATAAGGGATAATTTAATAAAGATGTTTCATGGTAAAAAAAAAAAAAAAAAAAGTATGAGGCCTGTGTTTCCTTTAGGTATAGGGCACAAGCAGACATGGTACAAGTTGGTTGTTGAGGGGCTTCTCCCCCTTCATTCCTCTGGGACTAACCCTTATGTCTGTAGTTCTCTTGTGAGAAAATCATCAAAGTAGTCCAAAAAGGATAAAGATAAGAAAGAAGAAAAAAAACGAAAGTAAGGAACGGTCTGTTGAAAGTGGAGTGTTGGATGAGCCAGCACAGAAGGCTCCCAAGTCCCCTCTTGCTTTGGCTCTGTGCTTGAATCTGGCATCAGAACAACTCTGGCCCAATCTCCAGTTTCCTTGATGCCATCTTTGGAACCATATCAGTCCTAATCCTCAGCTGGCCCAAATCTTTTGACAGCTTTGCTGTTGGATTCTTATCAGTATCGATCCCTCGTGACTGCTGCTTCTCCAGAACTAGTGTTTTCAATGGAACTGTCACCGCTGTGTTTTGGTTACCTTCCTTTAGGTGCCAGGATATGGACAGGTCTTCGGACCAACTCACTGAATCACTTTCAGCATCTTCTAGATTATGTAGAAATGTTAGGGAAGTTGATTTGGACAAAATGATTCAGACCTTTTTGAAGACACAGATTGACTTGGGGATTATTCCCTCTACTTTTATTAGAAGGGTGGAGAAAGCAGGCCTCCCTACACAATTGCTAATTTCTTCTTCCCTGGTCTGCATTTTGGGTCTGGCAGTCCTGGATCATATACTTGCCCAAAAAGCTCATCTGTCTGCACCAGCTACATTGTTTCCTTCAGCACCATTGACAGTTTTGATGCGTTCATATCTGACATCTTGGAGTTGAAAGGTTAAGGCCGTCGTCCTCGAGTTTGGGTTGACTCTGATGGTTTTTAAGCTATATCTGCCCATTGGTGCCTTGTGTGAGGATATTAGATATTCTCTGTGCTAGCATGACTGGCTGAAGGTTTGTGAACACTTGTAAATAATTGTAAATTACCTTGTGTTATATATGCCAGCATGACTAGCTATTATTTTGTAAATAAGTTTTTTTTTTTTTTTATTATTATTACTTTGATTTTATGTAAGATGTTTGAATCAAACGGTGTTCTTCTGGCTGAACAAATGTACATGTTTTTTTTTTTTTTTTTTTATTCTGAATGTTGCTTTTCCAGTCAGCTGACCTAGATGTGATGTCATCATGTGCCAGAGCTGAAAGGAATAAACTCTCCACATCAGCTGTTTTGTTAACTTTCTAAAAGTCTGATATGAGAGAGGAAAATTGTCATAACAGCTTTCTGTGACTTTAAAAAAAAATCTGCTATAAAAGCAGGTTCTGAGTCAAAGTTCAGTTGTTGTAATTGCTCAGTTGTTGTTCAGTTGTCAGTTGTTTTTCAGATCAGTAGTCATCACTCTGTTTTCCAGAGCTGTTCAGCATTAATAGTAGGAGTTATTTCAGTCACTGAGGACCAGACAACAGCCTAAAGAGTGGGCATACATTCTAATATTGCTTTGCAAAAGAAAGAGTGACATCCTGCCTTGCTGAGTTAATTAAATTACACAGGGACAATTAATCTTTAGATAGTTAGGGAACTATAGTTAGAGTTTTTCTGCAATCAGTATGAAATCTATCCTACAGTGTTATTTTCTTAATTCTTGTGTGTGAAACTCTGTGGGTTTAGTAGAATCAATTATTCATTGTATACATGCTTTATATAATTTTATTTATTATTAAATATTTTAATACCTTTTATTGTAACTGGTTATTTAGAAAGTACGTTTAATAACTTGAGAGTGCTTATCCTTATTGTGATAACACCAGGGCCACTGTGAAAAGCCTTACTGCTTGGATTACATGCTATCATTTATAGTAATATTTATATTTTACCAAATATAATTGAATATCCCTTTTGAAGGGTATTTGACTGGTGGCAGCCCTTACCCTGTAGTTTGGGAAAGAGGACATAGCAGGTAAATCTGTGTCAGTCTTTCCCAAGAGTGTTTGTATGTGTGAATATCAAATATTTAAGAGTGAGTGTGTCAAATACCTAGAACACGGACACAGTGCTCTGCAGTGGTTAGTGTAAAGACTCATTTGGGGACCTGGAGTGAAGCACATAGTCCAGTCCCCAGATTGGAGCCTGTTCCTGGTGTACTGTTAGGGGAAATTGTGTATTTCTATCCCTGATTTCAGTGACGCACCCTTAGCAAAAACAGTGGTGAGGATTGAGGGTCCTTAGTTGCTGCCTGGGTTTAAGTGGGATCATCACACCTTGGCCTTGGACAGCTTGGCACCAGTTGTGGCCTCAGACCTGACTGGCTTGGCAGCTGGGGTTGTTGCTTCCTGATGGATATTGGATCAGAGGAGGTCATATCTAGTCATCATCCACAGCATTGGCATTCAAGGTTGTTGAAAAGATACTTTCTCAGTCTTGAGTTGGAGAACTGTATTCTCTTTCAGATCCAGCTCAGACCACCAGTCTACCTGGGTCTTCTGTCACACATCATTTTATCCAAGGTCAGCCTGCACTACAAAGCCTTGAGCAGTCCCAAGTCAGGCTGTCCCCTGGAGCTTCATGAACACCTCCAACCTCATCCCTCAGAGGAGCACAGTAAGCAACAGTGCAAGTAGACATGCTTGGATTCCCCTCAGGAATCGTTAATGGAGGCTCTCTGAAATCTCCCCATGAGGATACATCTTTTGGCAATCTTATAGGGTTGTTACAGCAGAAGGGAGGCTGAGGCTGGGCCACTGAAGCCTCTTCCCAGCGAAGTTGGTGTTTAGTGAGAGTTTTGGTGCAAGGCATTCCACTTCAGATGCTGTCATGGATTTAGTGTCTGGGAAGATTGGAAGAACCTGACATTGTATTTCCGAACACCTGAGTAACATTAGAAATAAATATTTGACTAATGCTTTGTATAAATGCACAATTGCACACAATTCATCCAGTTTTTAATTTATTATTATTGACAGAATAATGGGCAGTAGATGTTTTAAGACAGGTTGGCATAATATTCTGAACAGAAAGGAAAAATCGTGGATTGTGAGACTGGGTGGATTCTTTCCACCTGGTTTAAATGAGCACTTATAATTGCATTATTGTTGATTGATTTAATTGAGGTTCATGATATTATATAAACTGAATTTACTACAGTTAGGGTTATACATTGAGAAAGGCCATTGGGCCGAAACTGGTTTGGTGACTGTGGTTTCATGCATTAAACTTCCTTTCCAGATGGTGCTGGCAGTTTTCTGTTGTGTATGGTGGAATCCATCCCTAAGAAGCCTGATAAGATTTTACTCCCGATGAAGGGGTGGGACATGTTAGAGCAAGGGGCTTGTGGTTGATGTGATTGTGGTAACTACAGCCACCAAGAAGGAGCTTTCTGAGCAGAGCATGACTGTGTACCCTCAGAACACTGAGTTTAGGCCTTTGGATGGATTTGGGAGTTGCACTAATGCTTTTAACCACCTTTACTGTCTGTGAGCTGAAACACATGGCACACCTCAGTAGACCACAAAGGAATTTATTGAGTGAAGTCACTAAATACATTGCATCTCCAATGACAGTTGAGACTGCTAAGTCTCTGGAGGTCCAGTTGACTATCAGGCTATTACTTTACAAGGTTTTCATGCGCTTATTTAATGTAGTGAATGGTACAGCCAGGGCAGCAGGCACAGGCATAGAGATTTTCCGTCATGACAGGATGCACCTTTGCAACTTTGCTGAATGCTTTAATGCATCCTTTTTGAAAGGGTACTCTAGCCAGGAATGAGCAGGATGGCAAAACATTGTCTGCTATAGGGGACCATATCTCTACCCTCAGTGGACTTTTTCCCCGTAACTGGGGGTGGGGGGGGGGGTAAATGTTCTTCAGGAAATCCCAACAATTTGCCCATGATGCTCCCTGTGTTAGTGTCCACCCCCCCCCCCCCCGGGACACAGGATGGAACTTTAGAGGATGCCACACTGGGGAGAAGAGGAGACTGCAAGATTGCCAGGTTGCCTCCTTCCAAACTGTTGTCTGCTCAAACCTGGTCAGGGTTTTAGGGTGCATGTCTCCAACAAAGACTTTCAGCATTCCTGAAGGTTTGCTTGGCTTATGTACTGAGTAGGCAGTGGGGTGGGGGGGCACGTGGCACTTCACCTTCATGCTTGGGAGCACATCACCAAAGATTCCTGGGTGTTGAGAGTCGTTACCCAAGGCTATACTATCCCTTTCCAAAAGTTTTTGGCACTTCATCAAAAGATCTTTCCAGAAGTTCTACCCGGACAAATAAGGGTAGTAGCCAGAGAAATAGTAAAGCTGCTTTTAAAAATGAGTTACCCTTAAAGTCTCACCAGACCAGAGAGGATCCAGATTTTATTCAAGAGTCTTTTTGGTGCCATAGAAGAACAAGGACCTCTGGGCCCATGTTAGATTAAGCAAACTGAATCTGTTTGTCAAGCAGACTGTGTTCTGGATGGTCATGGTGTAGTCCATTCTCTCTCTGTTGAGGAAGGATGACGTCCTCTGTGGACCTCTAAGATGCCTGTTATTAGATAAAGATAGCCAAACATTCCAGTAAGTTTCTGTGTTTCTGGCTGGGAGCCAGTCATATCAATTTTGAGTACTGCCCTTTGGTCTCACCACAACCCCATGGGTGTTGAGCAGATGCATAGCAGTAGTAGCAGCAGAGCTCAGGCTGCAGGAATTTCTGTACCCGGATGACTGGCTCCTTATAGCTACGTAAAGAGTGTCATTAATTCATGTGAGGGACACCTTGCTCTATTTGTCCCTTGCCTTAAGAATCACAGTACATTTTGGGAAATCCAAACAAAAGTTGGTTCAGGCACTGGAGTGTTATAGGTTGCCATCTGGACACCAATGCCCAGATTTCCAAGTTGCCTCCTTCTGGACTGTTGTCTTCAAACCCATCAAGTTCTTTTTCCTCAGAAGTCACCTGCTGCCCTAATTCTTCACCTCTTAAGCTTGATGGCAACCACCGTTTTGTTCCTTTTGTCAGGTTCTACATAAGAATATTCCAGTGGCTGTCTCAGTCCAGTGGTCTCTGTGGACACAGCTAATGCACGTTCTGATAAGACTCGGGGAAGTAAATCTTTCAACAACACATCTTGTGGTGGCTGACCTCAGACCTAGTGTCAACAGGGTGCCCATTTGTCTTTCCTCTGCCAAAGGCCATGGTTACTATGGATGCCTCACTCCTGGAGTAGGTTTGGGGCATTTTGAGGAAAGGACCCTGCCCAAAGTAACTGATCCTGGTTAAAGGCCAACCTTCACATCACTATTTTGGAGATGAGTGGTCCTCTTTGCATTGCAGGCATTTCAAGATTTCCTCCACAGAGGTGTGATGCTATACATAGGTTCATAGGTTCATAGGTTCATTAGCTGCCTAGTTTTTTGTTGGCTTTTTATTGCCTTTTTTATGGGCCACCACTTACATACATTATTTTGCTGTGCCTCTGATAGGTGTTTACAAGTGAGGTATCTGTGGGCCTCTGTCCACCAGTCCCATCCATTGGTCAAGATTTCTTTTCTCTCTCAACAGGCCATCTGTCCTCTCTGTGCTCGGTGCTCTGATTCATTGGATAGGATTGGACAGGGATTTGGGTGGTGATGTGATGAATCTATCCTCCAGCACGCTTATCCCCGGGTAATTCTCGAGGTTGTGGTCTCTGATTGCTCTCTGATTTTTAGATTGAAGCATATCTGATTGCTTCATGGCATCAAATCTGGGTTTGACATGGCCTTGTAGGTCACCTCTGAGCAACTGCGGTGGCGACTGAATGAGCTGGTTCTTTCAGTCGGTCAGGCAGGGCAGCATTTTTTTTTAGTTTTTTTTTTCCTTTTGGTTTGGCCTTTGTGGCCTCTCCAGCTGCAGCTGCTGTCGGGTCGGTCAATATACATTTGGGGCATATTATACACTGAAACAAACAGTAGTCCAGCTGTTTTTTCAGTTTCAGTTGTTGTTGGAATTTCAAAAAAAAGAAAAGAGACAGAACTCAAACAGGGTGCAACAGATGATGCCATAGGAAAGGGGAGCATATTCCCTTGGCCAGAAGGGGTTATGACTAATGACATGACAGTGGTTTGGTACATAAGCAAGGGGGGACCCAGTCTTATTTTCTCTGTTGATAGACTATGAAGTTGCAGCAAAGGGCATTCTCTTTGCAGTGCTTTCTGATAGCAGTGCACATCCCATGGAGATCCAGCATTATAGCAGACAGTCTGAGCAGGAGTATTCTGATGTTTCACAAGGGGTCCCTCAATCACTCACTTGCAGCACACATTTTCAGCCAATGGGGCCAGCTGCACTACATTCTCTTTGTGACTCACTTCAACACTAAATGCAACAGCCTTTCTGCACTGATCCCCCAGGAGATATCTCCAAGGGATGTTGTTCTGTATTCTTGGCCCCCATGTCTGTTGTACACTTACCTTCCATCACCCTTGATAATCAAGTTTCTACAGAAACCAGCCTGTTGCAGAGTGACTGTAATCCTCATAACCCCTTCTGGCCAAGGGAATATGCTCCCCTTTCCTATGGCATCATCTGTTGCACCCTGTTTGAGTTCTGTCTGGATTCTTTTCCAAATTTGAAATTCCAACCCTCAACTGAAACTGAAATCCCTCAGGCTGACTGCTTTGTTTCTCCAGTTCCAATGATGGCAGAGATCCCAAGCTTTCTAAGAGAGTTGTGCATATCTTTTACTCTTCTCAGAAGGTCTCTGCCAGGAAGGTTTATGCAACTAAGTGGAAAAGATTCTCAATTTGGGTCACTGCTAAGGGCTTGAGTCCCTTTTCCACTTCTTTGGCCACAATTCTAGATTTTCTAGCTGAGCTTTTTCAGTCTGGGCTCATCTGCACTTCTATAAAGGTTCAACTGACAATTTTCATGCTGGTCAAAATCACATTTCTATTGCGTCTCTGAAATTGTCTAAATTGTTCTTTTTGAAGGATACCTTTTTTGCTCAGACCTCCAGTAAGAGGTGCTTTTCTGCCTTGGACTTTGCCTTTTCTTCTTCAGGCCTTGACCACGGCCCCTTTTAAGCCACCAACTACTGTAGACTTAAAGTATCTTTCTTGGAAAACACTCTTCTTGGTGGCAGTCACTTCATTCAGAAGAGTTTCAAAATTTCAAGCCTTATTCTGCAGTCCACCCTGTCTTATCTTTCATAAAGTTAGATGTTAAGTTGTCTATCTCGCCTTCATTCTTGCTGGATGGGTTCGAAGCCGACCTCGGCTCCGACTCGGCCACTCTAAAAGCTCGAGAGTTGGTTCCACCGGCTCGAGGCTCCCCCTATATCCCACAATGCTAGGCGTGAGTTACCTCAGATCTCGTTTGCCGCTACAGCGATCGAGGTGTGTTTTCTACCGGCTCCAGGTTAGTGAAAGTTTAGACTAGTTTAAATTCTTTAAACTTAGGCTAGTTAGTGTAAAATTCTTTCCCACTTAGTGTAGTGGACTTGTTTATCCCTTACTATCTTTCCAGCCCCCTCCTTTTATAAAGAACACTTAGTTCTTCCCTAAGGCCTTCGGGCCCTTCCTTCCTTTTCCTTAGAAGTGTGTATGTGTTTTACTTAGGGAATTTTATTAACTTACCTTTAGTTTTAAATAATTCCCTTTTAATCCTATCAGTGTAATCTGTGTGTGTGTGTTTTTTGTGTGTGATTACACTTCAGGTTCCTTGAATATGTCCAAGGATACAAAGGTCTCAGGCTTCAAGAAGTGTGACTCGTGCTGTCAGAAAATGTCTCTGACAGACGGTCACACTTCTTGTGTGTACTGCCTGGGACCTTTACACCTGCAGGACTCTTGTGCTGTATGTCATGGCTTCAGCCCTAGAGTCCTGCAGGAGAGAAAAAATAAGCTCATTTTGAGGGGCTTAATTAAGCCTGAAGGTTCCCTTCCTGTGTCTTCTGGGAAACCTAAGGCTTCTAGGACCTCTGCTCCAGCTTCAGAGTCGAGGCCTAAGGCTTTGAAGCCTACTGCTTCATCGGCTCCGGCTGGAGCCGATGAGTCTGTGACTGCTGTTTCAGTGGTTTCCTCGGCTCCGGCCGGAGCCGAGGCATTAGAGAGTCATGGGTCGGCTCCGATCATGCCATCGGAGCCGACATCTAGAAAGAGATCGAGGTCACCGTCCCTTGGCTCCGTTCATTCGGCTCCAGCGTCTCCCCTGCTGTCTGAACGGAGCCATAGATCTCACTCCTCCAGGTCATCGAGGCTATCAGATCACGACCTCCAGAGGGTAGTGAGTAGACTTTTGAAGTCCGAGGCACTGGCCCAAATGCTACAGAGTCCGACTCATCAGTCGATGCCTCAGCTTGTTCCAATTAATATTCCTCCTCCGACTCCTTTGAGCTCGGAGCCGGGCGACTCGGTACCGAGACTGTGGGCGCGTCGGAGCCGATACATTTGTCTTCGGCACCGCCGCCGGCTCCGATTTCTTCCTTTGAAGAATCTCGGCGCCGGGCTTCCCCCGCCGGCCCCGAGGGGGTGAGTGGCATCGGACCCTTGTCCCACCCCTCTCCCTCTAGGTGCTTCGGCGCTGGTGAGTTCGGCTCCGACATCGGCCTCGGAGCCGTCTCTGTCGGTGCCGAGGGAGGTTTTCAGCTTCTCGGAGCGGGGACCTCTGGCTCTGCCTGACAGGGGTGCATTCGAGGTCATGCGGAGTGTGTTGGAACCTTGTTCGACTCCACAGTCGGCTCCGTCCGCCCCTCCCACTTCGGTGCCTTTGGTTATGTCGACTCACTCCCTCATTCCAGACCGCAGAGAGCAAGCTCCTCAAGAATCCCCTGTGGGGATCTCATCCTCTTCCGAGGCCTCTCCTGAATTGGCAGGGGAGCCCCCTAGGAAGAGAAAGTGTAAGAGGAAGCACTTAGACTCACCTGAGTCTGTCACCTCTGACACAGATTTAGAGGATTCTGAGGGTTCCCCACGTTCCCCTTCTGAAGATGTCTCTTTCGCAGACATTCTAGAGATCCTGAAACAGAGGGGAAATTGGCCAGCCCTTAACCCTTCGGAGGATGAATCTGTGTATCTTGAGGCGTTTGGCTCTCGCCCTTCCACCTCCTGGGTGTCCCCCCCTTTGATCCCCTCATGCAGGTGGTTACAAAGAAGGCCTGGACGGCTCCTGATTCAGTGGACCCTACCCCCAGGAGACCCTCCAAGTTTATAACAGCACCAACTGACAAGCAATTTCTCACAAAAGGTGTTTCTGTGGATGCTATGGTGGTAGCTGCTGCTACCAAGAAGGAACTAGCTGATCCTTCGGTGCCTG
This sequence comes from Protopterus annectens, assembly GCF_019279795.1. Lineage (NCBI taxonomy): Eukaryota > Metazoa > Chordata > Ceratodontiformes > Protopteridae > Protopterus > Protopterus annectens. Next base: position 1,225,349,764 of record NC_056725.1, read on the forward strand.
TCCATCCACCTAACAAGGAATCCAGGTCTATGGACAGGTACGGGAAGCGGATGTTCTCGTCAGCGACCTTTGCAATGCATTCGCTGAACTACCTATGCCATTTTACTGCCTTCAAAGGGACTTGATCAAGGAAGCGAGTGATATGTTGAAGGATCCTACAGCTGCGGGTTTTCAGGACAAGATGAACACTCAGCTGGCTACCCTGAACTCCATAGCTAACTCCTCCATGCGCCTCCTTTCTTATGCGGCTGATGGAGCGAGCAGGGCCGCAGGGACAGGTGTGGCCTTACGCAGGCACGCCTGGATGCGGTTATGCAACTTTGCAGACCCCTTTAAAACGTCTTTCACTAATTCCCCGTTTGATGGATCATCTCTTTTTGGTCCTCAAGTGAAAGAAACCTTGACTAGGTACGAGACAGATGGCAAGACTCTTTCTGCCGTCGGAGTCCGTTTTTCTACTCCTTCTAGGCCTTACCCCAAAGGCCAGAAAAGTGGGAAAATGTGGTTCCGTAAACAATTTCAAGGGACTTTGCCTGACGCACAAAGTCAGTTCCCCGCCAGAGGCAGAGGGGGGAACAACAATGGTAGACGTCGCCCTAGAGGCAGGGGGGGTCCGCAGAACCAGGGCAATCGTGAAGTCTTCTCTGATAAGCCCTTTCAGCATCCCTGAGGTGTTGCCCGACTGCCTACCTTTGGAGGCAGTCGGGGGAAGATTGTCACTGTACCCAAAAGCCTGGCTATCCCTGACTCAAGACAAATGGGTACAGTCCATCATTTCCGAGGGTTATTCCATTCCCTTCCTTCGCATTCCAAACCAATCAAAAAAATCCCTTCCAGATGTTCCACCCACTCAAAGGGATCTTGCAGCTTTGGAAATTTCAAAGCTGCTTGCAAAAAGAGCAATTCAGCCAGTTCCAGCAGACCAGCAAGGATCCGGAATCTACTCCAGGTTCTTTTAAGTTCCAAAGAAAACAGGGGACTGGAGACCAATTTTGGATCTCAGTATCTTGAACAAGTCAGTCAAGAAAACAAGATTTCGGATGGTCACGCTGCAGTCCATCCTTCCCCTTTTGGGAAAGGGAAGCTGGATGTGCTCTATAGATCTTCAGGATGCGTACTATCACATAAAATGAAAAGACGCACCAGAAGATTCCTCCGCTTCAGGCTGGGAACCAGTCATTTTCAATTCAGGCCCCTGCCCTTTGGTCTCACCACTGCCCCCGGTGTTTACCAAATGCATGGCAGTGGTAGCTTCTCACCTGAGACGACAAGGATTCCAGGTGTTTCCATATTTGGACGACTGGCTCCTCACAGCTCCCACCAAGCATCTTCTTCTAATGGCCAGGGACTACACTTTTCGCACTTGTCGAAATTTAGGCATTTCAATAAATTTCGAAAAGTCTGTTTTGTCGCCTTGTCGTACTATTACATTCATAGGCGCAAATCTAGACACAGTCAACATGTCTGCGAGACTAACAGATCAGAGAATAACAGACATACACAAAATAGTCTCGCTCCTCTTCAGCAGCAACAGAATCAAAGCCAGGCTAGTTCTGAAAGTGTTGGGGATTATGGCGGCTGCCATACCTCTGCTTCCATTAGCCAGATTCCACATGAGAATCCTTCAATGGATGCTCTTCACGCAATGGTCGTACCAGCAACTTCCAATGTCTCACACCATTATGATCATGCAAACATGCAGAAATCATCTTCTATGGTGGATGTCTTCCCCTCAGCTCTTATTGGGAAGACCCTTTGTTCCTTCCCCTCCGGTTGCTACTCTGACAACGGACGCCTCCCTGATCGGGTGGGGGGGGGCATTATCAGGGCAGAACTGTCCAGGGCACATGGCAACCAGACGAATGCCACTTGCACATAAATGTTCTAGAGATGAGAGCAGTGCTTTTAGCGTTGCAAGCCCTTCAAGACTCTCTTCCCTTGGGAACGATAGCAATCCAGACGGACAATATGTCTGTAGTGTGGTATATCAACAAACAAGGCGGAACCAGGTCCTACCCCCTGTGTCGAGAAGCACTCAGACTGTGGCAATGGGCGATTTCTTCTCAGCGGTTTCTGATAGCAACGCACATCCCCGGGAAGTCCAATCAAATTGCGGACAAGTTGAGCAGAGCTATCCTCATGCCTCACGAGTGGTCTCTGAAAGACTCTGTGGTGAGAGAAATTTTTCTCAAGTGGGGTCAGCCTTGCTGCGATCTTTTTGCTACTCCCCAAAACAGCAAGTGCAGAGATTATTTCACCCTATTCCCGCTACCAGGCCAGCCCAGCAAAGACGCTCTAGTCCAAGTTTGGCCCCGGGGACTTCTGTATGCATTTCCTCCCTTCCCACTAATCTCTCAAGTGATACAGAAAGCTATCGCTCAGAAGGCCTGCTTGATCCTCATTGCTCCTTACTGGCCTCGACAGGTTTGGTTCCCCTTTCTACATCATTTTCTGTTGGAGCAACCTTGGCATCTGGACCTAGTTCCAGATCTTTTGATCCATCAGTTGGGTCAGTTTCATCGCTCCCTTCCCTCTCTGAACCTCACTGCTTGGTTCCTCCTATTCCAACCTTAGCCAGGCTTCCTCAAATATCTCACTCTGTTCGAGATATTTTGATAGCTTCCCATAAATCTTCCACTGAAAGATTTATTTGAGTAAGTGGAAACGTTTCGCCTATTGGGCTCAAGGAAGGGACATAGATCCTTTCACTGCTTCCATCCAAATGGTCCTTGATTTTCTAGCTGAACTCTTCCATGCAGGTTCATCTCCTTCTACTCTTAAAGTTCAATTGGCAGCTATTTCTAACTTTCATGTGGGCATTTCAGAGTCTGCCATAATGTCCCACAAGCTTTGCAAAGCTTTTTGAAGGAGTTTTTCTACTCAGACCTCCTATAAGAAATCCTCCTCCTCCTTGGGACCTAAATTTAGTTCTTAGTTCTTTGATTCTTTCCCCTTTCGAACCTGCAGCCTCCTGTTCTTTAAAATTGCTATCATGGAAGACACTCTTTCTGGTAGCTATTACTTCAGCTAGAAGAGTTTCAGAACTTCATGCACTCAGCTGTCGACCTCCTTATCTGTTGTTCCATAAGGACAGGGTATCTTTACGAACCAACCCGTCCTTTTTACCTAAGATAGCCTCGGTGTCTAACCTGAATCAAAGCATTGACCTCCCTGTGTTTTTTCCAGAATATTCTAACAGGTCTGAACAAAAATTGCATTGGCTAGATGTTCATCATCAGTTAAGGTACTATTTGGATAGAACCAAACAATTTAGAAAATCTGACCAGCTGTTTGTCTCTTATGCAGAAGGCAGAAAGGGACTTTCAGTTTCAAAGGTATCATTATCTAGATGGCTAACATCTCTGATTTCCCTTGTTTATGAAATTAGACACCAAAAGCTGCCTAACAAACCTAAAGCCCATTCCACCAGAGCTTTGGCTACTTCTATAGCCTTCCAAGACAGACTGCCTATTGACACCATTTGTGCAGCGGCTACTTGGGCTACTCCTCACACTTTCATTTCTCATTATAAGTTGGATTTAGCTTCTAGGCATAGAGCTAACTTTGGTTCCACTGTTCTCAAGAGTCTGTTCCGTTAGGCCACCCGGGACAAGGTGCTAGGGACGGTCCCATCCAGCAAGAATGAAGGCGAGATAGACAACTTAACATATAGAAGTTATGTTCTTACCATAACGCTCCATGTTAGTTGTCTTCTTCGCTTCTTTCTTAAGGCCCCACCCTCCTTCCCCCTGGCCTGGACAGACCTAGAGGAGTTTGATTGTGACCTCTCTTTCTACCACCTCTTTACTTTAGGTATATGCTGCTGTGCATATTTTCCTGGATCAGGATGTAGGTCACCCTTCTCTTCTCCCTGGTTTATAGAGGTGGACTTTGTTTATAATTATTCTATTGCTATTATAAGCTGGGCCTAGCTTACAAACGAGATCTGAGGTAACTCACGCCTAGCATTGTGGGATATAGGGGGAGCCTCGAGCCGGTGGAACCAACTCTCGAGCTTTTAGAGTGGCCGAGTCGGAGCCGAGGTCGGCTCCGAACCCATCCAGCAAGAAAGAAGGCGAGAAGAAGACAACTAACATGGAACGTTATGGTAAGAACATAACTTCTATTTTCTTTTTGCAGAAATCTCTCTTTCTTACCAAAGGTGACCTCTAAGTCTAATCTGAGCCAATCAATTCAATTACCAGTTTTATTTCCAAATTTCAGGGACAAAGGCAAATATATGCTCAACTGTTTAGACCTCCATTGCCAATTGAGGTTCTTTTCAGACAGAACCAAATATTTCAGAAAGTCAAGTCAGATTTTTGTCTCCTTCTGTAGAGCTAAATTTTGGAAAGTAATATCCACGGTGACTGTGTCTGGATGACTATCTGATTGCATATCCTTTATTTATTCCAAAAAAGGTGTATCTTTACCTGTTAAGCTAAAGGCTGACTCTACTAGAGTTGCTACCTCAGCTGCTTTCTTTGGTCATGTTTCCTTGCATGATATTTGTGCAGCAACTAGATGGTTTAATTTCCATACCTTTGTGTTTCATTTTAAACTTGATATTCAGTCCAAACATAGGACATCCCTTGGCTCCACAATTTTGCAGAATATTCTTTCCTGATATCACCTGTTTTCTCTAGCTGGGGACTCTGCCCCACAAGTTGAAATATATGGAAAAGACAACATTGGGTATGAAAGTTATGTATTTTCAATAATGGTAGATGTTCTTCATATTGATCACTGCTATAGTAGTCTAAACTATGTGGGTTATATCCTGCAAGGATATAACAGCTGGCCAGCTTCCAAAGCTTCAGGGCACCTTTATGTTATTCAAACCATTAGTCATCTCTAACTGAGCTGACACCAAGGGCACCAAGCCCTTGAGAGCTTTCCTGCCACCAAAGCAAATGCTCCTCTGAAGCTTTTGAGGACAGTTGGCTCATGCTTTTCTTTTGCTGGGCAAATAAGTTCCCTTTTGGGTCTCATGGCTTCTACGATTCTCATGATATATTTGGCACATTCCAAGAGAGAAAGATACGGTGGTATCTAAAGTCTCTTTGATTCCAACACTGGCACCATTTGTCTTTTCAAATCCAAGTGCTGTGGTTTGTCAGAAGCGAAATCTTTTAGTGGAGACAACAGATATCCTTAAAATCCATGTCTTCCCTCCTTCCTCCCTGCCCCAAAGCAGTCAGTCACCACAGATACCTCTGACTTTGATTAGGCAGCAGTTTCAGGAGGGGTAAAAGTGCAGGGGGTGTGTGGGACACCAAGAACAGACAAAAGCGTGCTCAACTGTCTGAATCATCTTTGATCACTGGGACCTGTTCATGTGTTTGCAGACAATACCACAGTCATGTAGTGCATCATCAAGCAGGGAGGAACCAGGTCATATCCTCTTTGGAGACCAGCCATATTAGCTTGGGATGCAGCTTCACATCAGAATCTCACTGTACTGGCATCATACATTCTGTTAGAGTAAAATTGTGTGACAGACAAGCTGAGCAAGACCAGGGCAGAATCTCATGAATGGAAACTAGATTAGGGAGTCTTCCAAGATTTGACCCATCTGTGGGGAGTTCCTCAAGTAGACCATTTTGCCTCCTTTTTGAACTATCAGCTGGCGAGATTCAGTTTCAGGATTCCGTGCATGAAGGCCTGGAGTACAGATGTCTTTTCATTCAACAAGAATTCTCCTGAATGCTTTTCCACCCTTTCCACTAATATCCAGGATACTTCTGAAGATTCAGAAGGAATCCGTCAAGATCATTGTGGTGACTCCCCTCTGGCCCAGGCATCTGTGGTTCTCCTTTCTTTTGGAAATGGCTAGAGGCAATTACCACAGGTTTCCTCACATAATTAATCTACTCACACAAGTACAGGGGTGTTTGATACACCCCTACTTCAGTCAGCTTCAGCTGACTGCCTGTGCAATAGGGTTTTAATTCCTTTTAGGCACCTGTTTACTGAGAATATGCAGCAGGTACTAATGGAGACAAAACAGTCTTCTACTAGAAAATCATAAATTACCAAATGAAAAATGTTTTCTAGCTGGCGCCAACAATGTAATCAGCACCCATTCAGGGCTAGTTGTTCTCTGGTTTTACAATGTTTGTGTGAATTACTGTCCTATGGCCTTTCTTATTCCTCTGTCAAAGTTTATTTATTGGCCATTTCAGCATGTCTGCCCATGGATTCTCCTCTTTCACTGCAATCTCTTGCCAAAATATTTTTAAAGTGGTTTTGCACAAGAGGCTTCCAAGTAAATTGGTGGCCTGTCCTTGGGATCCTAATTTGAGTTTGAGAAGCTAACACTGCTCTGTTTGATCTAACTAGTCATTTGAACCAGCTGTCCAGGTTCACTTGAGGTTCTTAACATGGAAAACAGCTTTACAGATTGCTCTGAAGTCTGCAAGAAGAGTATCTGAGTTGCAAGCTTTTATGGTGAGCTAACCCTATCTCATTTTGCATAAGGACAAGGTTTCTTTGAGACCTAAACCTTCTTTTATGCCTAAGGTAGGTGGGAGGGGTGGCCTAATGGTTAAGGTGTTTGCCTTACAAGCACAAGATGCACGGTTTGAGTTTCACAAGGGATAATTAGCTAAGCTTAAAATGACTTGCAAGGGCAGTTAGCTTAGTACTAATCTATGAATCTAGGTATCCAGGTTTATTTTAAGCCAAACTAGCCATCTCCCTGTTTTATTTTCTGAGCCTGAAAATAAAGGAGAAAGGGTACTTCATACCCTAGATGTCACCTGAAAACATCAGTACTATCTTGACAGAACTAAATCTTTCAAAAGTTCGTATCAATTGTTTCATGTGAAGGTTAAGAAGAAGGGACAACTTATGTCAAAAGATACTACTTTCAAATGGTTGTCTAAGCATATTACCTTTTGATCTGATGTTATCTTTTTCATCCATTCTTCAGCGAATGGGTTTTGGATCCAAAAGGATTTCCGATCTGACCTCAGCCATTTTACCAGACTTTAGTATCCACAGCTCAGGCTCCTCCTCTTAACCATAATCTCTTCCTGTCCCCAGTATTACCTCAGATCTCGTTTGCCATTCATCTAGGATGGAAACAATTTGTTTGCTCAGGCTCACCTCAGCTAACTATGTCTTAATATTTAGTTTGTTTCCTATTTTACACCTTTTTTTTCCTGTGTTAACGTAGAGTTTTATAGTTGTCCAAGTCTCCTTGCCAAAAAATTTTTTTGCAGTGAATCTCTCTCTCTCTGCTTCTGGAGCATCCCAATCTGAGAAGTCCTCTGATAGAAAGGGGGACAAGAGTGATCACCAACTTTTAATCCACACCCTGCAAACATTCTGTCTAGATACTAAAGCCCTTTAATGGTTTCAGTCCGACCTGAATGGTCGACCGCAGGCTGTCCTCTGGCAGAACAAAGTCTCTAACCTTCTACCTAACACCCTTGGAGTACCACAAGGCTCTATACTAGGGCCCTTGCTGTTCTTCATCTTCATTAACGACCTTTATACTGTCATCCCAAAAGTCAGCTGTATCCAATATACTGATGACTCTACTCTGATTTGCTTGGCCACATCTCCAATAAAGTTATGGTCAGCTACCCAGACCACCTTTAATACAATAGAAAACTGACTTTCTGAACGTCGTCTGATCCTAAATACCAAACAAACTAAAATGCTGTTATTATCACCAACACGTAGGCCTACCACTTTCACCTTTACCATAAATTCAAATGATGGCACAAAAATCTCCCCTGACCCCTCTACAAAACTGTTAGGTGTCATCATAGATAATAATCTAAAATTCGACCTACATGTTAACCAAACTATCAAAACCATCGATAAAAAACTAGGGTCACTTTACAGAATAAAAGCCTTCCTAACCCCTCCAACTAAAATTGCCATAGCTCGCTCTCACCTTCTTTGAACCCTTCTGTATGCATCCCCTCTACTCTTGAATTTAAACAAGACTGTCCTTAACAAACTCTCAACTTGCTACAACCACATTGCCAGGTTTGCCACTGGGCTGCCATTTAGGACACATCATTGCATCAATCTAAATCAGATTGGATGGCTTGAACTACCCAGCCTAATCCAGTATAACCAACTGATTATGGCCTATAAAATCCTCTATAATCCGGACAATACTCCTGCACTTAAAAATATTATCACCCCCTATAACAATCCTAGACTGCTTCGATCCTCAACAAACTACTAATTCAGACTAGCAAAATTAATAACACAGCCGGTGACTCTCTCTTTGCAAACTCTGTAAGTAGATCCTGGAACTTTTCTTCCAGCTGATATTACCTTACTTTCCACCTTAGGTCAATTTAAAACTAGACTCAAACATCATTTGTCACTTAACTGGTTATGTCACTGTATCAAGCCTGGCTAGCTCTCTCTAGAATGTCTAAAAATCTGTTAACCATCTTACTGTGTAATTTAATTTAATCCTGATTTATGCTCGGGATTAACTCTAACCTGTGGAACTTGTTTAACTTGCTTACTTATGTAATCTCTGTAATTAGTCTGTTTGTAATATGTAATGCTGTATCTGCTTACCCTTGGAGCTTTTCTTCCCGGGCCTCCGCTGAAAATGGACATGTATCCAGTCAGACTATCCCGGTCAACAAATGTAAAATAAATAAATAAATAAAAATAAAAAATAAGCTTAAATAGAAAAGCAGATAGATGACGAAGCAACCCCCTGCCTGCTGTCCATCATCAGCATTGTCTTTGGTTCCATCTGCTAAACTTTCAGAGCCCTCTGATCCAATGGCCTGTTCAGATCCAGTTCCTCTCCAATCCAAAACTCCACTCTTGCTGGTGCCGAGATTTTCTCCAGAGCCAGTCTCCTGTAGACTGCACTCCACTTTTCTAGAGGTGAGACACTCTTGACAAAAATCTTCTAGACCTGCATCCATGTCTTCCTTGTTAAGATCTACCAGATGTCTCATAGAATCTGATGTGGCTAGAATAATGAGTAAGTTCCTCTGGACTTGGATCCAGTTGGGAGTTCTTCTGTCTCCGTCTCTCATTGAACCCGGATCCAGTTAGAAGTTCTTTTGTCTCCATCTCCCATTGGACCTGTGAGTTTTGGACCTTCCCCTTTGCCTTTGGCTTCTTCTACTTGGATCCAACCTCTGGCTTTGGACTCTTTGGATCTGAGATTTCCTGGGCTGTCCATGTTAGATCTAAAGTTATGATCTTCATTGACTCCTGCATCTTCTCTGATCCAACCGATTCTAGTTTCCTTGGAGCCGTAGCTTTATAGCCAACTCCGTGTGCAAGTGTTCAACTACCAGCTGTCCCTTCCTGTCATGGCTTCAGCATTGGATAGCTGTGCCCTGGCCTTGGACTCTAAGCAGGGTCAAGTTGGTCCCATTGGTGACCCTAGTGTGGTAGCTTTGGCCCCTACCTGGGTGCCCCTGGGTTCCCCTTTCATTTCTGCTTTTGATGTGGTGGATAGAGCTTTCCTCAGTGTTGGAGACTGAACATCTCTTTCCCTCTTGGTATGGCCTGCTTCTCAACTGGATGCACTGGGTCCAGATATTGGTTAGTCTATTCCATCAGGGCAGCCAGTTCATGCAAGCCTCAAGACAGTCCTCATTCAGGACACCTGCGGTCTTCAGAGTCCTCCTAGGAACATCCCCAAGAAGACTCCTCTAAAACATAAGTGCAAGGGGAGACTTACTGACTCCCCCCAAGAGTCATTGACAAAAGACACAGATTTTTATTCATGAAGGGGGGTGGTCCCCCAGATCATCACTTGAAGATGCTCATTTGGGGAAATCCTCGAACTTTTGAGACAGAAAGGTTGGTCAGTCTTTTGAAGCCCCTTCTCAGGAGGAATCTATTTTCCTTGAAGATTTTGGAGCTGTCTCAACTACTTCTTGGGTGGTTCTCTTGGCTGATGAGATGGTGGATCTGATCTCTTGCTGGACAGGGAAGGAACTAGATGTCACAGAATCCATCCTTCAAACACAGGCAAATAGTCCCCAAAGACCATACTTACTGGAGCAAGGGGTCTGTTTTAGTAGTGGAGTAACCAAGAAAGAACTTGTCATGGAGATCTTGTATTTCCATCCCCTTAATAGGTAGCCTAGGGCCTTACACATGTTTGGGAAGCAAGTTTGTGCTTCTGCAACCTTTGCTCTAAAGTTGTTGAGCTATTTGGCACACATGCTTAGATTTCAGAGAGAACTGACAAAGGAGCTCTCCAAATCCCTCTCTGGGTCCATGTCAGCAGAGGTCAAAAAGTGTTTGGATTCCAGTTGGCTAACCTACAATCCCTGTCAAATGCCTCCATGTGACTGATTTCTAATGCAGTGGAGGGTGTTTTGAGAGTGACAGGTATGGGCATTACAGTTAGGAAATGTGCTGGGAAGCATTTGTGAGCCTTTGAAGGTGTCTTTTATCAGTGCTTCATTTGATGGCTTGACTTTGTTCATCCCTAAGGTGAACAGAGTGGAAAAACTCTTCCTGCCTTCGGCATATGTTTTTCTACCCTCGCAGAGAATATTCTCAAGAAACCAGATAGGGGTTTAAAACTGTGTTTCTGAAAATCCCAAGAGTTTTCTCAGGATATTTCTGGAGAGAGGTCTCGTCTAGGAAGAAGAAAATACTCTAATGGCAGACATCACCTTTATGGCAGAGGAGACTCACAGAACCAAGGCTTCCAGGGACCTTTCTCCGATAGGCCTTACCAGTGCTTCTGAACAGTTCCCCAACTGCTGCACTCTGGAGGCAGTCAGGGGTGATGCTTGTCATTGCACCAAGAAGCCTAGACATCCATCACCAAAGAGATCTGGGTGCAGACAGTTGTAACCAGGGGTTATTATATCCTATTTATTTCCCCACTCCCATCAGTAATGAAATTTCCCAGCATACTACCCTCTCAAAGAAAAGCAGCAATGTTAGAAATAAAAAAGCTGCTAAGAAAGTGAGTCATCTAAGAGGTCCCTCCAGACCAACAAGGATTTGGAACTTACTTGAGGTTCTTTTTGGTACCAAAAAGAAAACAAAGGGTCTGTCAGGCCAATATTGAACCTCAGCTGTGTCTGAACCAGTATATCAAACATTCCAAGTTTCTGGTGATCATGGTACAATCCTATCCTCCTCCTCCTGAAGAAGGCTGTTTGGTTGTGCTCAGTATATCTTCAGGATACATACTACCACATCAAAATGGACAGGTGATCCAGGAAATTCCTTTGCTTCAGGCTGGGGCCCAGTCTTTCCAGCTAAGAGACCTGCCCTTTTACCTGAACACAGCTACCCCCCAGGTTTTCACCAAATACATGGTAGTTGTCACAGCTCATCTCAGACTGCAGGCTTTCCATGTGTCCTCTCAGCTAAACAACTGGCTCCTCACTGCTCCTACCAAGTCTCTTCTAGTCCAGGACAAAACCATGTGCTCCATCTTTGCTTCTTCCTAGGCATTATGATAAATCATGACAAATCCAAGTTCACACCAGTTAGAGTTCATAGGAGCTCACCTGGACATAACAGTGCAGATATCAAAACTGCTCCAGAGCAGACTATCCACCTTGATAAATCAAGCCTTACAGCTTCTTTCACAACAGACACTGCCAGCCAGGGTAGTCTTACAACTTCTGGTGTTGATGGCAGCTTCCATTACCTTGGTTCCCATGGAAAGACATATGAAGGTGTTGCATTGGAGGCAGTGCAGTTTAGTGGCCTTTCAGACATCATTCTATGTCCTTTCCAATTTATATATGAAAAATTTGCAGACGTGAAGTGGTGGATTCAGTCACAGGCAGTAGCTGAAGAATGCCCATTTTTCTCCCCTGCCTAATGAAACAATTACCATGGACTTTTCTCACCTGAGGTGGAGGTGCATTCCATGGGGAAGATGGTCCAAGGTACATGGTCCCTGACAGAGGCCAATTTTCACACCAACATCTTAACTCATTCCCTCCAGTACAGCTTTTTTGAGCGTGTACCTTTAACTCCCAATGGGTGTGGCTTGAGCCTTTAAAAAATGAAGTTATCACCTTACAGTTCTAAAAAATACTCATTCACAGAGTCCAAATATCAATACAGTTGTGTTTGCCATCATGTATTCTTCAAGATAAAATATTCTCATATCTTGTATGTAGCATGGTTTTGGAATTATTAGTGCACATATAAACAAGCAATATTTGATGCCTAGAGGAGCAGTAGGTATTACTGCAAAAATATCAGGAGGTGCACTCAGCTGTATTAAAGATGAAGGCAGTCCTAGTAGCATTGCAAGCCTTTTAGTATGTCCTCCCTCTAGGTTTGATTTCTCTCCAGATGGACAAAAATGACAGTAGTCTGGTACATCAACAAGCAATAGTGTTCGTAACCACTGTATTGAGAAGTGATGAGAGTTTGTCAGTAGCTGATGTCTTCCATTTGCTTTCTAATAGCAATGCACATACCAGGGAAGCCCAACGTATTAGAGGACAGATTGAGCAGAACTCTGCTACTGCATCATGAGTGGTCTCTCAATCCAGCAGTGGCATCATGAGTCTTTTGCCAGTAGGACCAGCCTTGCTGCAAACTTTCTGCTTCTCTCAGCAACTCAAAATTCAGCAGGTATTTTGCCCTAATTTCCCAGAGGGAGAGTCACTGAGAGACGCTTTGGTTCATGATTGGCCCTCCAGTATCCTGTATGTTTACCCACCTATTCCTCTAATTCCCAAATTCCTACAGAATGCTTCTCAGTGGAAGACCACAGTTATCCTCATTGCCCCTTTATGGTCTCAACAAGTGTGGTTCCCTTTTTTTGGCCTCACTTGCTACACCCCATGGGTGCTGGACCTGAATCTAGATCTTCTGTCTCTCCCATCTGTTATGCCCCATTCAGACCTTCAGGCCCTGAAACTAACCGCATGGTTTCACTGCATCCCATGATGGCTAGTTAGCCCAACTTTCTTCCAAGTAGTCCACATTTTTGCTTCATTGCAAAAGACCTCCACTAGGAAAATATACAAGAGTAAATGGAAAAGGTTCTCTGTTTTTGGCCTCTGAGAGAAAACTAGGCCCTTTTTGGCACCTATTCTTGCAGTGTTGGAATTTCTCACTTCTATTTTCTTCAATGGGGCCAGTTATTTGACCATTAAAGTTCAGCTATAGGCCATTTCTAATTTTCATGTGGATGAGCATCACACCTCTTTGGCTTCCATCAAACTGTGCAAAGCTTTTCTGAAGGGTACTTTTCTCCTTAGGCCTCCTATTAAGAATCCCACTCTCCCTTGGGACTGCATTATTTTGATACAGGATTTGACACACTCCCCCTTTCAATTTTGCTGCCAAAGCTGATTTAAAATTTCTGTCATGGAAAACTGTCTTCTTGGTAGCCATTACTTCTGCTAGATGAGTGGCCAAAATCCAAGCTTTGTCTTCCCAGCCACCATATATCATTTTTTACAAATACAGTTTTGTTACAAACCAACCTTTCTTTTTACCTAAAGTAGCTTCAGAAACTTGCCTCACTCAAACCATACATCTACTAGCATTCTTCCCAAATTTTTCTAATAAAGGTGAATACATGCTACACTTGCTAGATGTTCCTAGGCAACTACATTTCTATCGTCATTGAACCAAACCCTTTAGAAAGTCAGACCAACTGTCTGTATCCTTCAAAAAAGTTAAATTGAGAGAAGAAGTTTCTAAAGGCACATTAGCCAGATGATTAAATACCTGCATTTCCCAAGCTTACCTAAACAAAGGTCTGATTTTACCAAGAACTCCAAGAGCTCATTCAAGCTAGTAGCTGAGGATTTTATCCAATTCTTTGAGAAATGGATGGACCAGACAACATCATATAAGAAAGTTATGTTTTCTCCATATCAATAGATCTGTGTTGTCTGTTTCTGTCCTTCCTTTACTCCCCACCCTCCATCCCACTTCCATTTCGTGGAAGTTTTTCTATATATAGGACTACTGGTATGTCTCTGTAACTTGCCTTTTGGGCAGGATTTCTTGCTCTTACAGCTCCAGAGCAGAATTTCTCTATACATTAATTGTTCTTTCTCTACTTCAACAGTACTGATGTAGACATACTCTAATCTTTGCTTTCCAGGGTACTGTAGGCAAACTTTGTCTGAGGCAATGTTGTGGACAGATGGGGATGATGGGTAACGGGAGGAGCGCCTGAGCTACGGATCCTAAAGTCTGGTAAAGCAGCTGAAGGCTGATTTGAGGTCAGATATGAAACTCATTCATTGAGGAGGGATGAAAACTGACAACACACATTTATCATTATGTTAGCTACATAAGCTTATTTTATACTCACCACAACAAAACTATTCCAGGCAGGGTCAAAGCCCAGTGAAACAGAGCCTTGGCTTCATCCCTAGCTTTTTGGAAAGGGTTGCATTCTAGAAGCTGTTACTCTGTGCATACCTTTACAAAGCACTATAAGTTTGATTCCTTCTGTAGGTCCAGGTCAGGTTTGCTGGGTCCATTCCGCCTGGATGCTTCTCCTTCCACCTCTCAAATGTAGTAAGGTAGGGTAATGTACCCATATCGCTAATGCTACTGTAGTAGCGATCCATAAGCTGAAAGTAGTACAGTTGTGTAACTAATTACCATAACAGTAAATGTTAGAATGATCACTACTGCAGTAGCCACTCCCTCCCTCCATCCCCCTTGTTTTTTGCAGTGTTTTTTATGTCAAGGTGTGGATATTTATTTTGTGTTGCTCCTAACATTGTTCTTTCAGGGCAAACCTTCCATCTCAGTGTTAGGATAGCTCTAAAGGGCTTGGCATCCAAACTTGTCTTTTAATCAATTCAGCACAAAGGTGCCCTGAAGCTTTGGAAGCTGCAGTATCCTTGACAGGATGTAATCCATATAAGGCTACTGCAGCAATGATCATTCAAACATCTGCTGTTATGGTATGTTTACTTACACAACTGTAGTTAATCTTCTTGTAGATGTCAGAGAATTGAGAATCTGAGTTGCAAGGTCTGAAATTTGTTGACCCCTATCTGACCTTCCATAGAGATAGGGTCTCATTAAGAACAAATACCTTATTCATGCCCAAAGTTCTTTCAGAATTTACTTTGAATAAGTACATATCCAGATCCTCAGAACCAGGGGGAAATGATTTTACATGTCTGGATGTATGTAAGCAGCTCATATACAATCTTGACAGATAAGTCAGTTTGAAAAGCAGGTCAGCTATTTTTTTTTTTTTTTTTATGTTAGGACAAAGAAAGGTTACCCAGGTCAAAACAGACTATTTCTCAAGTATTGCTTTTTGTTATTCCCATCACAGGAAACCAATTTCTGGCAGTATAAAGGCTCAGTTATTAGAGTCTGTTTCTTTGATGGCATATTGGAAAGGATTGGACTCCCAAGTTTTCTAGAGGCAGCTACATGGTCCTCTATACATACCTTTTAAAAGGCATTACAAACCAAATTATTTTTGTAGGTCTAGGTCAGGCTTTGATGGCACCATTGTCCAGGGCCTCATGGATCCATATCTTCCTCATCTGATGCTTTAGTAATCAGCCCATATTGCCTAAAGGCAAGTGCAAGAAATGAGAATGATGAACTCGGTATAGTTGTGTAGGTTGCACTTAACCATAACAGTAGATTTTCCAATTCCTCACTATTGCAGTAGCTGCACCCTCCCTTCTTTTCCCTGTTTTTGTATATAGTTGTTTTTTGGGATATAAAATGATTGGTTATTACATGTTTTAGTGGTCCAGGATGAGTATGCTTCTCAACGTTTTGGCAATAAAGTCTTGAAGAAATCTTCAGTCTGGTTCATAGGTCTTTACTAGGCTAACAACCACAGGGGCCTTTTTAAGCCTAGCCATGCATCCCAAATCTTTGACAAGTTGTGATACCCTTCATAAGTGTAAGCATGGGCTTGGGAGATGAACCATATAAAGGTTACCTGTTTGAATCAGAGACATAGGTGCCAAACCAGGGATGAATTTCCGGTTTCCCATCCAGTTGTCCAAGTTGCACTTGAATTGGTTTAGGGAGAATTCTACTTCACATGGATGAGGAGCCCATTCCATAGATAGGGTTGCATCTGGGATACTTACCTATCTCTCCAGCAGGCTACTGCAGCAGTGAGAAATTCAAACATCTGCTGGTATTGGCAAGTGCAGTT
Source organism: Protopterus annectens (assembly GCF_019279795.1). Classification (NCBI taxonomy): domain Eukaryota; kingdom Metazoa; phylum Chordata; order Ceratodontiformes; family Protopteridae; genus Protopterus; species Protopterus annectens. The sequence goes on from NC_056725.1 coordinate 1,225,365,878, forward strand.
TATACAACTGCACTTTCCTTCTTTCATTTGTCAGTGTTTAGCATCCTCTTTCCCTCTCTCTCAAGCTCATGCACTCAGGATCACTTATGCTCAGTCAATGGTGTCTACTTGTGACTGTAAAGCATGCATAATCTCTGAACCTGCCATTTTTAATGCCACTTGTCCAGTTCAAATCTTGATTCCAGTGCAGATCAATGAACAGTTTCCATGCTTGATGCTTAAAAACAGATCTAAGTAAATGTGTGACTGCTAAAAATTAGATAATGCCCACTCTGGCAATGGCTGTATTTCTTGGGAGACCAGCATGAAGTGAAGCACAACAATAAGTGCTACTCTGTGTGAAGTGAAACACTAACGTTAGTGGTAGTATTTCAGCCTAGCCACCTAGAAACTTTTTATGGAGCAGTTAATAATCCCAAAGCACTGGAACCGTAGATGTTAAACAGTCTTACTAGAGGCTGTAAGTTCTCAACTAATTCTCTGGACCATGTAAAAAGTACACAACCTAATAAGACAGATCCCAACACTTCAAAAAATAAATTGCAGTTCAGACATAAAAAAGGTGAATACTGAAACTCGGTGTTACATTTTTGCAGGGAAGTATATGTTTGTGTATTACTTATTAACATTATGAGGAGTTAAGTTTGTGTATTACTTGCTAACACTATAGGAGTTATGTTTTCATTATGTCTTTCTTTGTAACTTGCAAAAAACAAATATATTTGTTTAGGCTGAGAGCTTTTGTAATCATGAACATTGCTGTTACAGCTGACTCTTGATGTCAGAGACAGGAGTTAATTACCACAAGTGGGAACTTCACAGCATAAAATGCTGAACTGGAACAGAAGAGATGATGAAGCAAATCATTCATCCATTTAGGAAGGGTATCTTTGTATAGCTACTGATATAGTAAGAACTTGTCTGTTATTTACCTGGCTTGCTTCCAAAGCTAAAGGTGATATTGAGATCAGCATTTCTGCTGTCTGTCCTTTTATAACCTGTGAGTCTGAGTTTGGATGTGTGTGCAAACTGAGCCATTGATTTTATTCACTTATCTCCTGATTTGCTGCTGTCATATCAGTCTTGTTCTGTAGCATTTCTTCAGTTGTGTCATTACTTAAGCAGTTTATTCTTTCTTATTTTATTATTGTGTATCACAGAGATGCAGATCAAGTATCCTTACGTTTTGCCATCTGTATGTAACCATTGACTGCAGAGTAAAATAACTGATTATTTTCTGTTTTTTTTGTGCTTACAAAGGAGGAGAATGAAACTGATTCTGTTGGTTCATCGGTAATTACTTTTAAGTATATTTTACTATATCTTTCATCTGTTATAGCGTGCTGATTGTAGTATATATGTGTGTGTGTGTGTGTGTGTGTGTGTGTGTGTATATATATATATATATATATATATATATATATATATATATATATATATATTTATGCCAGTGATGTATGAATGTTGGTACAATTTTGGAACTGTAATACCATTCATGTACATGACTCCTTTGCTAAAGTAATGAAAATTTATCTATAAAAAGTATTGGTAGTCCTTTAATTTATTTTTGGAAAGCTACTGGTTTAAAAAGTCATATGAAGATATGCCAACATGTTTTATTCTGTTTGCTGATGTAACTCAGAAAGAGCTGAAGACCAAAAGTATTTAACAGTGCTGGATATAATCCTGTATTCCAAAGGACACAGTGCTATACTTTTTAGCATTTAGCTTTAGACCACATACCTGGCGCCATTTGTGTATGTGTTAGTGTCTCCCCTGTATCATCTGGGAGTCTTCTGGCTAGTTGATGATAGCTTCAACTTTGTAATCAGTAGACTTCATCAGCCAAAAGCCATTGGTATCACCTTTGACATCTAAGAAGTACATACTAAATAGAAGTGGCCCCTGTTCTAATCCTCAGGGGACCCCACTAGTTAAAAGCCTTTTTTTATTTTTATCACCTTTATTGAATTATCACTTAAGACATAGGCAATAATGCATTAATATGAAAGAAAACATACCATGTCCCTATGTTCACAATTACAAACATTATACATTACATATATTCTTTTATACAGTTATCAATCTAACATTATATAAATTGATCAATTCCTGCCTTCCGTTAAACCTCACTTGTCCTCCAACAATTCCCATTTTTTCTATGTAATTTGCTTCAACCCTTTTCTAAAGATCCAGTTATTTTACCTCTGTTAAAAAATCTCTACTTCAAATACAGTCGGTTTAGACTTTGATTTCCATTTATTAGTAACTGCTTTTTTGGCAACCACCAGAATTACACTTAACAAGGCCTACCTGTATCCCAGCTCAAAAAATATTTTCTTGTTCCCAGTTACCCCTTTCTCCCCCATTCCACATCCACCATTTGCCATTTACCTGAGAAAAAAAAACTTTGGAGTCTCCTTAGGGTATGAAATATCTATGCAAACACTTCCAAAAATCCTATTTGGGAGCCATGCATATGTCCTCCCATCATTTCCTTGTGAATTTTCTTATCCAGTCTCTCTTCCCAATCTTTTTTAACCTCCACTGATTGATTCCTATAGGGATCATGTAATATTTTATATGACCTCCTAGTTATCCCTTTATTAACAGCAGCCTCTGTTCTAGATTCAACTAAAAACTCTATAAAAGCAGGTATTTCACTTAGATTCCCCTGTCCTTTTCTCTGTCCCTATACTCTGATATCAGTCCCTGATAGGGAAGGCAGTCTTTAGCTTGTAGTCCAAATGTCTTCATGGCCTCTTCCCATTCTTTTACCTTTCCCTCTCTAGTTATTTGCTCCCAATACCTTGGATGTTCATCGTGTTTCACTGTTGCAGTCATTACAGTTGGGTTTTCCTGCTGGCAGGCTACCCGCAGTCGGCCTGAATTCCAAAGTCCTGGTCCGGCGTCTGTTGCTGTCGCCTCCTCCCTCATGTTAGTGAGCCAAGGGTATAAAAGATGCAGCCAACGCCATTTTCTTCAGTCTTTCTTGCCGCACAAAAGCAGTTCGCAAGTGCCGGTCGGCCGACTCCTGAGATTGTCAAGTTCGAATTTTAGATCCGAAGTCTTCATTAAAGCTAAGTACCCCATTGGGGAAACTTTTTTCTTGCTCCAGACCGATGTCAGTAAAAGTTATTAATTGTATTTCTTGTGGGAAGCAAATACCTCATAAGGATTTTCATTCTTACTGTATTCCTTGCCTAGGCCCTGACCACAACATTGCTAGTTGTCGGTTTTGTGCTATATTTAACCAACGCACTATTAAGCGTCGGTACGATTTTGCATTTCATTATTTTGGCAGAAGGTTTAATTATATAATGCCATCGGAACAGCCGACTGCCGGAATTTATAAAAAACGCAAAGACAAAGAAAAGGACAGGCATCCGAGGTCCAAAACCGATGATGACACTTCGGCTAGGCCAGTCGCCGGTTCTCAGTGAGGCGCTTTCGCACACCCCTGACGCTCACTACTTCAGAGCCACAGGCCGTTTCCGACTCCCACGTGGAGCCGAATAGGCTGCTGGAAACTCAAGGTATTGGACCCTCGTAAATTATTCCCTCAGATGGGTCCGGAGCCGCTGAGCAGGCATTGGCTTCTGAGGGTGTTTTCAGGCCTACACAGTTATATGTAAAAACGACTTCAGCTTCAAAGGCAAAGACTAAAGCACCTCTAAAGACAAAGAAACAAGTACAACATTCCCCTGGACAGGCCTCCATGCCTAAAAAACAGATGCTTAAAATGGCCGAAGACCTAATTACTTTGATCAGGGGTTCCCATCCCCTTCCAGATAAGAGACCTAGGCAAGAGACAGAATATGAATCTTCAGATCAGGTTTCCATTTCCTTTGATTCCTCTTCTGAACAGGAATACTCTCTTCCTCCTTATGAGGATTCTGATGCTGAAGAATCTATCCCTTCAACCTCTCCTCCTGAAGATTATTCTTTTGGGGAGACCCTGCATACTATGAGGGAGCATTTTCATTGGGAGAGCCAGGATTACTCTGAATCTAAGAAAAGGCTCAGAGATTTTCTTTTACTACCTCAGCACAGGCCCCTTGCTATTCCTCCTGTTTTAGACATTGTAGATGATGTATCCCAAAGGGGTCAAGGTGTCCACTGCAAAAAACCCTATCCCCTCTGATAGGTATTCAAGGGCCCTGGACAGATGGGGGAAAAAGATTTACACTTCTGCTACCTTGGCTGTAAGGGCCTTAAATTGTCAGTTTCATATGCTTAAATATCAACAGTATCTTATGTCACTACTAAAACAAAAGATGTTGACAAATAATGAATGTGCAGAAAACAAAGAAATGCAGGATTTATTGCATGCAGCTGAACAAGTGGGAAAGCATACATTGCAATGTGGTTTTGATTCTCCGGAGGCCTCCTGCAGGGCCGCTGTTATGAGGTCTGTCATTAGGAGGCATGCTTGGTTAACGGAACAGAGTCTGCCTGATCATGTTAAAGCAAAATTATTAGATGCTCCATTACAGCATGATACCTTATTTGGTGTTAAAGCAGAAGAGGTGTTGAAGAAAATGAAGGACAAAGCTAAATATATGCAAACAGTCAAGGATTTCTTACAGGTACAACCTCCCAGATTTAACAGGAACTGGCCTGCAAAAAATTGGTCCTTTCCAGTGTCAGACAGGCCACAAAGAGGCAGATACAGATGCCCCAGAGGCAGATCCCAGCCCCAGGGCTCATACAGGTCTAAACAATAGGGTGCTTCTACCTCCAAAAGCAGAGAAGATAAATCACAGCCATACAGGAAGCAGTCTCAATGACTTTCCCCTGCCAGCACCAAGCACTTATCTTCTGGCAGCCCCTTTACGGGGAAAACTAGCATTTTTTTCACAAAATTGGCACATGATCACCCAGGACAAATGGGTCCTGAATATAGTTTCTCAAGACTGCAGGTTCCATTTTTACACTCTGCCCAAGGGCAAATGGAATGCCAGACCTGCCACACAATCAATGGGCAGAGGCTCAAAAACAAGTTTCAGCCCTCATGGACATGAGGGCCATTCAGCGGGTGACACAGCAAGAGCAGGGACTAGGATTTTATGCAAGACTCTTCTTGGTGCCCAGAAAGGACCATGCATGGAGACCAGTACTGGACCTGTCTGTTCTAAACACATTTCTGGATATTCCGAAATTCAAAATGTTGACTCTGCAGCAGCTTCTGCCCATGCTGGGCAAGAAGGCATGGCTTGTGACTTTAGACCTAAAAGAGGCATACCTGCATGTCCAAATCTGACATTCATGCAGAAGATACCTTAGATTTATAGCTGGCTCAATGCACTACCAATTCTCTGCACTGTCCTTTGGCTTATCTACTGTGCCCAGGGACTTCACAAAATGCCTGGCACCAGTAATTGCATTTTTCAGACAAAGAGGAATACAATTTTATCCTTACTTGGACGATTGCCTTATTCAAGCAGAGAACAAGGACATTTTACTACAGCATCTGGTGTTTGTAAAAAGATTACTAACATGCCTAGGGTACACAGTAAACGGAAAGAAATCAAAACTAGTATCTTCACAAGAGATAATATTCCTGGGTGCAAGCTTAAATACAACTACCCAGATGGCTTATCACATGCCAGACAAACAAAGACAACTGACTACTTATTTCAAAATGTTATCAGCAAAGACCCAGTTATCTGCAAGAAAAATTCTGCAGGCTTTGGGCTTCATGGCATCCTGCATTCTGCTAATTCCATATGCAAGACTGCATATGAGGAAACTAAAATGATATCTAAAAAGTGTTTGGGCTCAACATTGCCACAGCCTGGAAACAATAATTACCCTCATTCCCTGCCTGCAACAGGAGTTTCGATGGTGGGCAGAGGTCTGTCACCACAACAAGGGACAGCCTTTCACTTTACCCAAAGCCAGGCAGACATTAACAACAGATGCATCAGATTATGCTTGGGGGGCCCATATGGCAGGAAGATGTATTCAGGGCACATGGTCCGCAAGCCAAAAGCATCTACATATCAATCAAAAAGAGATGCTAGCTGTTCAGAATGCCCCGACAGCCTTCAAGGATCTACTTAATCCAGGACAACTATTGATAAAGACGGACAATACTACAGTCATGTGGTACATAAACAAGCAGGGAGGCACACATTCCTACCCCCTCTGCAGACTAGCCATGACTTTGTGGGACACAGCATTGACTTACCAAGTATATCTGCAAGCACAATACCTACCAGGAAGGATAAATTCCCTGGCAGACGAACTAAAAAGAAACCTAATGGATCCCCACGAGTGGAAATTTGATCCACAAGTCTTCAGCATGATAACAAGGAACTGTGGATGCCCGGACATAGACCTATTTGCCTCGTCTCACAACTGCCAACTACAGAAATTCTGCACAAGGACTTATCACAAGCTAGCATGGAAAGTGGATGCTCTATCTTTCAGGTGGAAAAACGTAACCGTATATGCCGTTCCAAATAGAATACCACACTATTAGAGTATTTGAGGAACTATGTATTCACGACATTAGTCAGATGTTGCAATGTAGACCTAACACTTTCAGTAATTTAAACGATGATGAAAGGAAAGCTTTAAATAATCTAAAAACGTTAAACCAAAACTTTAGGTTTATGAAAAGTGACAAAGGTGGTAATATTGTGATTATGGAGCAGGAAGTGTATAAAAGTAAAATGTTGGAAATTTTAAGTAATTCAGAAGAGTACGAAATAATTAGCTTTCATCAAATTTTATACAAACAACGTTTAATTCATTCTTATTTATATGAGGCACTCATGTCTGGTGACATCAATTTTGAAGTTTATGATTTTTGTACAGTGCAGGAACCCAGGATTGGAGTTATTTTTGGTATTCCAAAAACGCACAAGTGTTTATTTAGCCCCCCTTTTAGGCCCATTGTTTCTTCACCGCACTCTGTCACAGAGGGTGTTTCTCTTGTCATTGATGCTATTTTAGGACCTGTTTTGGCAAGTGAAGCTTCTTATATCAGGGATTCCTGGCATTTTTTGAACAAACTGAATTTGTATGCATAGAGTGGAACCTTTGATCCTCATAGACACATTATTTTTACTATTGACGTTGTATCATTATACACTTGTATACCTCATAACGTGGGCGTTGAAGCTGTATGTTGCTTTTTATCAAAGAAAAACAATGGGCTTAGTAATAATGCTATTTCCACCATTTGTGGTTTTTTGGACATTGTTCTAGATAATAATTTTTTTCTTTTTGATAAAACTTATTATAAGCAAAAGCGAAGTGTCGCTATGGGGTCTCCTGCTGCACCTGCCTATGCCAATTTGGTTATGGCATGGTGGGAATTTGAATTTATACCTTATTTAGGCAACAAGTTTCACATTTCTTTTTTCTGTCGTTTTGTTGATGACTTGCTTTTTATTATTGAAGGCAATTTGGAAACAGTTGATTTGTTTATTTCTGAAGTTAATTTACTCTCTAGTTATTTGAAATTTACTAAAGGTTGTGCTGGGTTAAAAGTAAATTTCTCGGATGTCCTACTTTGGTGGGATGACATTGATATTAGGTTTCATAGTCGTATTCATCGTAAAGCAACTTTCACCAATGGTTATTTACATCATTCCAGTAATCACCCTAGGCACATTATTAAGAACATTCCTAGAGGACAGTTCATTAGAGCCAGTCGCATGACATCAAAGGACTGTGATTTAGTTAGGGAGTTTGTATTTATTACGGACATGTTTATTGAGGGAGGGTACAACGAACTGGCTTTAAAACAAGCCAGTGATGAAATTCTTAACAAACGCCTAACTGTTTACCAACCACTATTGGACTATATTTCCAAGCAGATTTTAGGTCCCAATACTGTTTCCTCCAAAAAAAAGTATTGACACCAATTTGATTTGTGCGTTGGACATGACTGTTGACAGTCAACATATCCAGCAATTGTTAGTTAAGAACTGGAGAATTATTAGGGGTAATTCTGATATTTATGATGTTGTGGGTGATAAACCTGTTTTTGTTTTAAAGAATAATTTCAATTTAAAGAAAGCTTTAGAGTTTAATGATAACAACAATATTGTTCCAAGTACTGATAAAAAGGGTATGCACCGCTGTTACCAATGTAACATGTGTCGGTACATTTCTGAGGGTCCTTATATCAACATTGACACCTTAGATAGAACGTTAAGTGTGCCAGGTTTTGTCAACTGTAACACTAAAGGTGTTGTCTACATTAGTATGTGTTCCACCTGTCCTGCCTTTTATGTTGGCATGACTACTAGGTGTTTAAAAACTCGTATAAGGGAGCATCTTTACAGTATTCGTAACAGTGATGATACCAATGCATTATACAAGCACTCAGTTGTTCTGTTTTTAAAAAAAATTTGTTTTCTGTTTTGGAAGTTGGTCATTCCGACATGAGAGGGGGTGATTTTAAAAATTATTTGGAGCAACAGGAGACAATTTGGCAAATTAGATTAAGATCTGATGTCTATCCCGGTTTAAATGATGCCATCAATGTAAAATGTTTTTTAAAGTATCGAAAGTTATGTATTAACAAGGATTTTGACATCACCTCCTTTTTTACTTGATACTGTGACTTTTTTTTAATTACTACTTGTTAATTAAGCATGTTGATTGTTTGATTAACTAATTGTTGGAAATGCTATTTAAAGTACTTTCTGTGGTCTATTTTTTATTCTGAGGAAGTCTTTCGACGAAAGCGGACATTAAACTGTGGTACGCTATTGTTTGGACTGGTTTTTCCTTTGCCTCTTTGACCGTGGTATTCTATTTGGTTAGTTTGTTAAGCTTTTTTTGTTTTCGTTGTATATGCCGTTCCCCCACTGCCTCTCCTCCCCAAGGTACTCCTAAAGGTCAGACAAGAGAAGCCACAAATTATACATATTGCCCCAGACTGGCCCCGTCAGCAATGGTACCCAATCCTAAAGAGCTTGTCTCAATGCCCAGCCTGGACATTGCCTCAAATTCCTCACTTATTGACCCAACAAAACAGTCAGATCCTGCACAGCCATCTCAGGACCTTAAACCTGGCAGCATGGCGGACAATGTAACCATTCAAAACTTTCTAAAGCAATTATTGATGTTATTTTGGAGGCCAGGAGGCCTAGCACCAGAAAATCTTATGCAGAAAAGTGGAAGAGATTCTGTGCTTGGAACCAGGTACAAGGAATTGACACGATTGTACCAAATATTCCTCAGATTTTACAATACTTAACTGAGATGCTGGACAAAGGCCTATCCTTTTCCTCAATTAAGATTCATGCCTCTGCCATTTCAGCTCACTACAATACAGAACCACCTCTATTTGCTCATCCATTACTAAGGCAGTACCTCAGAGGGGCCAAAAACATAAGACCTCCAAGGGGAGGGACCTAAATTATGTCTTGGAAAAACTCACACTGCCTCCTTTTGAGCCAGCTTCTACAGCTGATATAAAATTCTTATCTTGGAAAATAGCTCTGCTCCTAGCAATAACCTCTGCAAGACGAGTCTCAGAGTTACAGGCACTCATGGCTGTGGAACCCTTTATCATTTTCCATCAGGAAAGGGTTTCTCTGAGGACAAACCCGGCAAGGTAGCGTCCAGTGTGGCCCTGAATCAAACAATTAATTTGCCTACCTTTTATCCAAACCCACAGAATAAGGGTGAGAGACTTCTGCATTCTTTGGACATTCACAGGCAGCCACGTTTCTACTTGGACAGAACCAAAGCTTTCAGACAGACTGAGCAACTTCTAGTGGCATATGCTGCAGGATCACAAGGAAAGGCTATCTCAAAGCAGACTATTTCAAAATGGATAGGCCACTGCATTCATTTCTGCTATTCACAGCATGGCAAATCAATGCGTAAGGGCATTAGGCCACATTCAACCTGAGCAGCAGCCACTTCAGCAGCCTTCCTCAGAGGAGTACCAACCAAAGACATCTTAGAGACTGCAACTTGGAGTTCAGTGCATACTTTTACAAAGCACTATCACTTACCTCTCTACTCTAAATCTAGAGCAGGCTTTGCCACTGCAGTTCTGCAGGGCCTCATAGCCTCTCCTAATCCTATTTAGCCCCAGCCGCCCAACCTTAGCTTTGGGATTCTACCCAATTGTAATGACTGCAACAGTGAAACACGATGAACATAGTACAGTTGTGTACCTACCATAAATGTAGATGTTCGAGTGTATTCACTGTTGCAATCCAGGTTACCCACCCACCATCCCCCTTTCCTTTGCTGGGCCTTATCTGTACTTCTCTATTCTATACAACCTATGTGGTGTATTTGCTTATAGATGAAGGTAGAGTTTTACTTTACTGCATGCATGTTTATTGGCATAAATTAGCCTACCCTTTTGGGGGCACGTGACATCTGGGGCAAGAAAAACTGAAGAAAATGGCATTGGCTGTATCTTTTATACCCCTGGCACACTAACGTCAGGGAGGATGCGACAGCAACCAACGCTGGACCAGGACTTTGGAATTCAGGCCGACTGCGGGTAGCCTGCCAGCAGGATAACCTAATTGTAATGACTGCAACAGTGAATACACTCGAACATCTACATTTATGGTAGGTACACAACTGTACTTTCCTTTGCCAGTTTGCTTCAGTAAATTCCAGCTCCCTCTTGTTTGTTTTCTGTATCCCTAATTGCAGTCATCCTTATCAGCAGAATCTCCTCTCTATTCTTGTGTTGGCTTAGTTCTTAGTGTACTTACTTTCTTCTTCTTTCGGCTTTTCCCGGTTAGGAGTCGCCACAGCGGATTATCTGTCCACTCATGATTGGCAGTGGAGTTTTATGGTGTTGAGTTGCCAGCCTGGCGCCCAACCTTCCACAGAAGGCATTCACACGCACACACTCACACCTAGGGCCAATTTAGAGTATCCAGTCCACCTACTGCATGTCTTTGGGATGTGGGAGGAAACCGGAGCACCCGGAGGAAACCCATGCGACCACAGGTAGGACTTGCAGACTCCGCACAGAAGGCACCCCAGCCAAGACTCGAACCGGAGAACCTCTTGCTGTGAGGCAACAATGCTAACCGCTGCACCACCGTGGCTGCCCTGAATAGGTGGCAACCCTAATTTCCTCAATATTTCACCAAATATTTTTTTCTAAATCTGACTTGGGATCATGAGGATTGGCTGCAACTTAAAACATTCCCTGGGTAAAAAAATATACTCTTCAGATACTTATTGGAATTTGTTAACTGGCAAGAATGACCATTTTCTGCCATGACGCAGGCTCCTCATGCACTACAGTAAAGACATACATAGAATAGAAACAGCATTTGTTAACATGATATCCAAGTACAATTTCAGTTGTAATACACACAGTATCAGTTTCTGATTTAGACTCAAACATCTGCTCTGCCATCTAGGCTCTTTTCACCCACACCTGAAGGACAGGAAAAAGTAAGGGACTTTATCTAGCATCACCACCAAATTTCCCTGTCATCTGTAAGACTATCATCTCAGGTCTCCTGGCACATGCTTAGCGAGACTAACATGTTCAACAAAAAGTAACTGATTAAATGATGGAGAAGGATAGGAATATTGTTTTGTTATGTTTCCCAAAGTGGTACATAGCCTCAGACTTCCAGAATTTGTGGATGTTTCTTCTGAAGTTAATAAATGGGGTTTCTCTTAAAAAGTACTTCTGACATGTTTAAATGTAGAGGGGGTGACATATACTTGAAGGAAGACAGAAGATACTATCAAACCTTTGCAGAACTGGCACTCCTTTAAGTGGGCTCTCAGAATACTGAAATCCATCCATGACAGATGGGACCACATAAACACTGCATGGGGCAGTAATCTATAAACACCGACTTACCTTCTGCATAAGTTTTATTCATTCATTTTCCAATACCAAGTTTATTCTGTTCAAAGCTGTAGGGGAGCTGAAGCCTGTTCTGGTATTACTTACTTTATGAACATAATATTCTGTATGGTTTTTATTTTTCTTAAGGATCTGCATACAAATTCCCACTCTCTCCTTATTTCTTGAATTTCCCTCTGCTTCACCATAATCCCTCCACTTTAAATTATAGCTTTCTGCTTGTGTTCTGTGTAACTGTTTAGCTCTAAAATATCTCCTCAAATCAGGTAATCCTAAACTGCCTTGTAGTTTTGGAAAGATCAACTTATCCCACTTGATCTTTGCCCTCTTCCCCTCCCAGTAAGTCCTTGAACTATTCACAACTTTTCCTCTGGTTGATAAAAATATGTACAACCTGTATATAAAACTGAAGTGTCTAAACATGTTTACTGCTTGTATCTTGCTGTCCATAAACAAGAGCTTTCAGTTTCTCAGTTTTTGTATTATCTTTTGTTTAGTCTCTTCCTACATATACTTACCTGTCATAACAGATTCCTTTGTAACCCATACTCCTAAATACTTCATTTTATCATATCCCTATAAATATGGATATTGTTGAACCAGTTCATCTGTGGGTATATAATTTACAGCTATAGCCTTTGTATTATCTTCATTAAATTTATATTTCAAAAAGATGTGAAATTATATCAGAATATTCCACAACACTGAGATGTCCTTTTCTGGCTATTATCAGGTACAAAATAATATTGTCTGCAAACAAATCTAACCTATCTTGATTACCATACCAATTGTATCCTTGAATTTCTGAGTTCCTTACTTTTTTTGACAAAAGCTCTAAATATAACACAAATGAGAATGAGGAAAGAGGCTAGCCCTGCCTGGTTCCATATTTAGATGTAACTTATTAGAGAGGAACTCTCAAACTTTAATTTTTACCTCCAATCTTTCATATATCCTACCAATTAACCTTATTATTGTATTAGGGAATTCAAATGTTTCCATTGCCATAGTTTCATAGTTTCATAGTATAGTACTAGGCTATCTGCCCTGGGGCATTTGTAAGCCTAGCCATAGTGATGTGGCTTTTGCCACCCCATGAAATGGTACAAAAATGTACAGAATAAATCTAGAATACTGTGCCTCTGTCTAGTAGTGACACAATGAAGGTCCCTTTATATAATATAATTAGTTTACTGTGCCCCTGTCTAGCAGTGACACAGATGTGACCCCTGGGGTAAACTTACGATCTCCCATCCACTCATCAAGATTTCTCTTGAAGAGAGTCAGTGAGGGGCTTTGCCTAATATGAACTGAGATCCTGTTCCAAAGCATGGGAAGCCTCTGGGTTATGAATCTATCCCTCCAGCATGTCCTATTCATACTTGTGCCGAGGTTTAAGTCTTTAGCTCTTGTGGTCCTGATGGATTTGGATTTTTTGAGGTGGAGCATGTCCATCAGATCCTGATTGGACATGGCCTTGTACGTCAGGCAGAGATCACCTCTGAGCAGGCGGTATGCTACTGAATAGAGCTGAAGTTTCTTTAGTCTGGCAGAATAAGACATATGTTTGAGACCCTTGATCCTTTTGGTGAGGTACTTTTGTGGTCTCTCCAGCTGTTGCAAGTGCCGGGTGAGGTACATACCAAATGGGGCATTGTACTCAATCATGGGTCTGATGAGGGAGGAATATAGGGGTACAATGACATCCTTGGATCTGGATGTGAATCCCTTCATGATGAGGTGTGCAAGGTAGAATGTTTTTCTAACCACTTTGGCAATGTGGGTGTCAAATGAGAGGTCGCTGTCTACTTGGGTCCCTAGGTCTCTGATTACTTTTTCTGTACTCAGTGGGTTGCTGTCTATGTGATAATTTGTGGGTACTTTGTTTTTTCCAAAAGGGATGACTATACATTTTTTGGCATTTAGTTTAAGGCCGTGACTACGGCACCAGTTGTCCATTTCAGTGAGGCCTTTTTGTAGGATGTGTGTGTCTGCTGGTGTATTGACTATGGCGCCTAGTTTGCAGTCATCTGCGAAATTTGTCAGCCACAGCCCTCCCATGTTTGCTTTAACATCTGAGAAATAAATGCCGAACAAGAGGGGTCCCAGGACAGATCCCTGTGGGACACCACTTGTGACTGGCTTTGAGTCTGACATTGCTCCAGCGATTTTGACTTTATGGGTTCTGTCCTTTAGCCAGTTTGCAACCCATCTAGTGACATAAGGGTTTACTTTTAAGCTGTTTAGCTTATCTATGATGCCTGAGTGGGGTATTTTGTTGAAAGCCTTAGCCAAGTCCAGGTATGCTGTATGGACTGCTTTGCCCTCATCAATGGCTCTAGTGACTGTTTCGAAAAAGTCAACCAGGTTTAAAAGGCAGGATCTGCCCTTTACAAAGCCGAACTGGGTGGGGTCAAGTGTCTGTAGGTCCCCTATATCTCTGTTTACGAGTTCCATAATGATTCTTTCCATAGCTTTGCAGACCAGGCTAGTCAAGCTTATAGGGCGGTAGTTTCCAGGGTCTGTAGAGGCACCCCCCTTGTGGAGTGGGACCACTGTTGCTGTACGCCAGTGTTCAGGTACATATCCCGAAGTAAGGCTAAGGTTAAATAGCATTTTTATGTGTGGGTTTAGCTCCTCTTGGAGTTCACGTAACACGCACCCCGGGATACCGTCAGGTCCCATTGATGCTGTGTTTTTTGCTTTGTTAGGCGGTTCTCACTTGGACATCTGAGATGACAGGGAGATTACATTCAGATGGGATAAGTATTTCTTCTTTTGGGGGTGAAGGAGGCGAGAAATTTGCACTGAACCTGTCAGCCAGAATGTTAGCAATATCTGTGGGTTCAGTGTATTTTTTGTTGTTGTGAACCAACTCTGAGCATATCTGAGGATTTCCGCCCAGGTTTCTAACATAGCTGAAGAAGGCTTTGGTGGTTATCTTTAGTGTCCTTAGCGATTTTTCTCTCAGTTTGCCTTGGATGTTTTTATGAGAGAACGTAGTTTTCTGCTAATGTTGATCAGAGATGTCTTCCCTTCTTGGGATTTCACTCTGACGTGCAGTAGCTTCCTTCTTTTGTTATACAATTTGTTTATGGCTGAGGTCCACCAGACAGGACGCTTACATTTGGTGGAGAGAGACTTGGAATTGTTTGAGATTGCATGATCCATGCATTCTTGGAGATGTCCATAGAAAGCATTTGTGAAGGATTCGGCATTGTGGGATGTGGTATCCACTGGCACAGTGGGCTTAAAGGATACCATCCCAGTCTTAAGAAGAGTGAAGTCTGCTTATGAGAAGTTTGTCACTGTGGTCTTTTGTGCTGGGGGTGGAGGTGGGATATGTATATCCAGGGTGATTAGTTTGTGGTCAGATCTCACTAGTGAGGGGTATACTTCCGGTGTGGAGCATTTTGTCCCCATGTTTGTGATGATCAGGTCTAGTATATTATCTCCGCTAGTGGGAGAGGTGACTAGTTGTTCCAGTGCATTTGAATTTATGAATTCCAGGAACCTTTGGGCTAGGGTATTAGGGCTAGAATAATGTACCCAATCTATGTTTGGGTAGTTGAAGTCTCCCAGTATGATGGTATTTTGTGATATATTCATATCCTCCAATGTCTTCAGGAAGGCTGAGTGGGGTTCTTGAGATTGGGAGGGTGGTCTGTAACATGCTACCAGTTGTATAGCAGTTTTGCCTATGGTTAGTTGCACCTGTATGGTTTCTGATGCTTCATGTGTTGCTACTAACCTGGAGGTGTGGGTGTGCTTTATGAATATGGACACTCCCCCTCCCTTTGTGGTTCGGCCCGGGTTTTGGGGAAGAAAAGCATGATACGAGGTATAGCCTGGTAGCGCTGGGGTGCTCTCAGGAGCCGTGAACCAGGTTTCAGTTACTGCACAGACGTCGATGTTCTCCATGCTGAGGAGTGCATCAAGTGCCTGCATCTTGAGATTTAGACTTCTGGCGTTGAGCAGCATTACCCTTAGTTTTTTCCATTTTGTTTTCTAAGGAGGTGGGTTTGTCTTTTGAGCCTTGCCTAAAAGGCACTATGGGGTGGCAAGAGCCTTAGCCAATATCCGGAAGCCCAGTGGTGACAGGTGTAAGCCATCCCTTGCGAAGCAGCGTGGCTTGTCCAACATATCATCCCAGACAGACAGACATTGGATCCCCTTAGGATGACACCAGTACTTGAGCCAATTGTTAAAGCTGATCATCTTGTCTTTGTATTGTGGTATCATTCTTGGTGAGGGCAAGATGCTGCTCAGGGTCAGGGTCATACCAGCCTGGGCTACATAATCGGAGAGCTCCTCTATGTCTCTTTTCATGTAGTCCAGGG
The DNA here is from genome assembly GCF_019279795.1 of Protopterus annectens. Taxonomy (NCBI): domain Eukaryota; kingdom Metazoa; phylum Chordata; order Ceratodontiformes; family Protopteridae; genus Protopterus; species Protopterus annectens. Next base: position 1,225,382,054 of record NC_056725.1, read on the forward strand.
AGGTACGTCTCAGGTCATTCACACCAGCATGGACAATGACGGAGTCATATTTGTACTTGCTTTGGAGTGACCTGAGTGCGTGTGTTGTGGCGGATCTTAGCTCCCGATAGACAGCTCACAGTCACCTTCTCCTTGTTCAGCCTGGTCAGTGGGACATCAGTGTGTCTGACTATGGAGTCACCTATTACTAGTGTATCAGGCAAGGTGTTTGGCCTTAAGGGCTGCGATTGGTCAACACACTGATTTATTGAAGTATGTGTTGCATGTGTTTTGTTTTGAGGTGGTGGATTTTTGGATGTCTGGTTTGGGAGCCTCTGTTGTTTTGGTAAGTTTTTTATTAGAGCCTCCGAGTATGTCTTTGTGTTTTTATGTGTTTGGTTTGCAGTTGTGGTAGGTCTATGTGGGACTGGGATTGCTGTGCATGTGGTTGCCATCTCCTCCTGTCTGGTCATGCGAGCCCTGACTTGAGAGAGTTCAGCCTCCAGTTTGGCTATATAGTTGCATCTCTTACATGTATTTGTGTTTGTTGGGAGGAGGAGAGGGTTGTCTGTGTACATGAGACAATTGTAGCATTGTCTCAAGATGCCCAGATTGACCAGCTGACCTGGAGACGACGCCAGTAAACTACCACTCGACATGTTAGAATAGTATAAGGGAGTGGTATACCTTTAAGGGAAGTGGATATTCACAGGGGTGGTAAGTAGATGTAGTGCTTTACTTAGTACGAGAGTGCTTACTTAGTAGAGAAGTATTGAGAACAAGTGCTAGGCTTATAATACAGTGAGTAGTCTGGTTATACTAAGAGTAGAGCTTCCTTAAAGGAAAATTTGAAGAGCAGACTTGGCGGAGCCAGAAAAAGTTTAACCGGCGCTGCGCTATGCCCTCACAAGAAAGTCGTGCAGACACGGATTTTAAACAGTGAACTACAAAAGAGCTAGAAATGGTCCCAAACAACCAGTTACTACAGCTTCTTGTGCTGAGGTCACTTCACCCAAGGACAGGTAGGCTGCTCAAGGCTCCCCACTCCCACTGGTGAGCAAAGAAACTTCCTTCTATCCAAGTAAGGTAATGGACAACACAGGAACTACACCACAGCCCAGAATACAGCAATGCCTGTAAACTGGTCTAAACTAGTCGAGGAAGGCGGGAAAACAAGGATTATTTTTTTGTTTTTTTGGTAGAAACACACAGAAAATGCAGAAACAGTGATAAATTAGTTACACAGGCTAGCTCACTTTAGTGGGCAGCCTCCACAGTTAAATTAAACAAACAAACAAGCAAACTTTCGATCAAATTCGACTAAATGTAACTTTAAGTGCAGATTTTAAAATAATGCAGCAATCAGTTAAAAAACAGTTCAGGCTAGTTCAAGGTAAGCTACAGAAGCTATTTCAAGTGAAAAAAAAAGCAAAGATACTTAAATCCAGAAGGTAGTCGCTTTTCTGAGTTTCCTGCTGCTAGGACCACTCTGTAAACCCACGTGGAGCTTGTCTGAGCAGTGTAGCCAGAAGAAAACGCCCAGAGGCGGATTTTAAACAGTGAACTACAAAAGAGCTAGAAATGGTCCCAAACATCCAATTACTACAGCTTCTTGTGCTGAGGTCACTTCCCCCAAGGACAGGTAGGCTGCTCAAGGCTCCCCACTCCCACTGGTGAGCAAAGAAACTTCCTTCTATCCAAGTAAGGTAATGGACAACACAGGAACTACACCACAGCCCAGAATACAGCAACGCCTGTAAACTGGTCTAAACTAGTCGAGGAAGGCGGGAAAACAAGGATTATTTTTTTATTTTTTTTGTTTTTTTGGTAGAAACACACAGAAAATGCAGAAACAGTGATAAATTAGTTACACAGGCTAGCACACTTTAGTGGGCAGCCTACACAGTTAAATTAAACAAACAAACAAGCAAACTTTCGATCAAATTCGACTAAATGTAACTTTAAGTGCAGATTTTAAAATAATGCAGCAATCAGTTAAAAAACAGTTCCTGCTCTTAAAATCCCTTACTTGGCTGAATGCTTTCTCTACATCAGTTCCCATCACCAACAGTGGTATTTTCTTAGACCCTGTTTCTCTCTGGATCATCTTTGTTCTGTTAATGTTGTCAAATATTTGCCCCCTCTTCACAAAACCACATTGATCCATATCTATCAGATTTAGCAACACCATTGCTATTCTTTTAGATATTGTAGGCATAAACACTTTATAATCATGAAGCTGGGTCTGTTAACAGTGTCTTTATTCTCTCTAGGTATCCACCACAGCTTTTTTCCATGATATTAGTGCTTTGCCTCCTTTTAAAATACTATTAAACAAAACCTTCAGATCTTTATCACATTCTTCTCTCCTAGCTTCCAAACTTCCACAGGTATACCAATTAATTCCTGGAAACTTTTCTGCAGATTGATTATACATCACAGTTTTCATCTCATCTCCTCCTATCTTAACTGTTGTTGTTGAGCTTCATCTACCCCTAACCTTGCATACCAAAGTCTTCCATAAATATTTCCATTTGCACTTTTTCTTGATTTCCAGATTTTTGTGCTTTATAGACATTTTCATAAAATTTCCAAAATATCTTTAATATATTTATAGGATCTCTGGTTATTTCTCTTGTTTAGGCATCCTAAGTTTGTCAACAACCCTTTTTACTTTTTCTTACCTAAGTCATTGTGCTAAAAGTTTTTGTGTTCTGGGGTTATCATCAAAAAAACATTGCTACACAGCAATCTTTGTAAAGCCATGCATCTTATTTGGATACTTCCTTATTTTTAGAGCTCTGTAATTGTGCCTGTTATTTTGTGATGTCCCCTTATTCTGCAATACTTTAACCTTTGTCAGTCCCTCTAAATAATTCATGTTACTTCTCAACCGTAGCTCTTTTTCTTTTATTTCTACCCTATTTTTAAACTCCACTGTCATTTTATTCTATTCACCAGTTATAACTTCAGAATACATTTTTACCTTTCCTAATTACTCTTGAGTAATTTCCACTACCCACTCCTTAAATTCCTCTCTTTTTAACAGGTAGTTGGAATGCGCCAGTGTCTCATTTGTACTTCATTACCATACATTTTTATCTTAGGATGTTAAGTTGTCAATCTCGCCTTCATTCTTGTTGGATGGGTTCGGAGCCGATCCTCGGCTCCGACTCGGCCACTTACTAAAGCTTGAGAGCTTATTTTACCGGCTCGAGGCAACCCTATATTCCATGATGCTAGGCGATAACTCCCCAGATCTTGTTTGCCGCTTTCACTTGTGAGGTGCGTTTTTTTACCGGCTCCTGGTAAGTCTTTTGAATACTTAGTTTCAGTCAGCCCTTTTTGGTTAGTTTTCCACCCAGTTGTTTTTTAGTAGTTAACAACTACTTTTAATCCTATTCCCATTAATACCTTCCCTTTTTTCCCCTTGTATCCCCCCCTCCACTCTTTAGGTTAGGCCTTAAGCCTGCCCTTTTCTTAATTATTCTTAGGGATCCTGTGGAGTGTTTGGGTGTGTCAGTATCCCACTTAATATTTTTATTGTTTTTGAGTCTTGTGTGTGTGTGTGTGTGTGTGTGTGTGTGTGTGTGTGTTTCTTTTTCCTTTTGTGCTCCCTCAACACTGTTATGTCGAAGGAACCAAAAGAAACTAAGGTCTCAGGCTTTAAGAAGTGTGACTCGTGCTGTCAGAAAATGTCTCTGACAGATGGTCACACTTCTTGTGTTTACTGCCTGGGACCCCTGCACCTGCAGGACTCTTGCTCTGTGTGTCACGCGTTCAGTCCAAGAGTCCTGCAGGAGCACAGGAACAAACTAATATTGAGGGGCTTGTTAAAGCCCGAGGGCTCCCTGACTAAGTCTGCGTCAGGGAGGCCTTCGAAACCAGCAAAACCGTCAGCTCCGAGTACTAAGCCTTTGGCTGCTGGCTCTTTGTCTGTGCCTAGATCGGCTCTAGCTGGAGCCGATCCCTCTGAGTCACAGATTCCTGTCTCGGCCCCACTCGGTGCCGATACCTCTGAATCCATGCATTTACGGTCGGCTCCGTCTGGAGCCGACATGTCTTCGGCTCCTTTGGCTCCATCCATATCTAAGAAGAGGTCAAGATCCCCTTCGTTGGAGTCCATCCATTCGGCTCCGAGATCCCCCCTGCTCTCGGAGCAGAGCCATCGGAGCCGATCTTCTCGGTCATCCAGACTTTCCGACCACGACCTTGAGAGAGTGGTAAGTAGGCTGTTAAAGTCTCAGGCATTGGCCCAAATGATCTGTAGCCCCTCTCATCAGACGGTAGCTATTACAACTCCACCTATTTTTCCTCCTTCGACTCTCCCTCAGAATTCGGAGCCGGAGCTCCTCGGAGCCGTGACTGTTGTGGCGTCAGAGCCAATACCTCCCTCTTTGGCTCCTTCGTCTTCTGCTCCGATCTCCTCCATGATGCCTTCATTGGAGGGATCCAGGCGCCTGGTCTCTCTCGTCGGCTCCGAGGGGGCGAGTGGCATCGGACCATTGTCCGACCCCGTTCTATCTCTCGGAGCGTCGGCGCTGGTGAGCTCGGTCCCGACATCGGCCTCGGAGCCTTCCCTGTCGGTGCGGCCTGGGCTTCCCACCTCTTCGGAGCGGGAGCCCTCTGGCCTTTCTGTTAGGGGAGCCTTCGAGGTGATGAGTTGTGTACTAGCCCCAGGGCATAGTCAATGGTCAGCTCCATCAGCTCCTCCCACTACAGTGCCTGCTGATGTCTCTTCCCACTCTCTTGCTTCCGGACCCAGAGATCCAACGCCTCAGATTTCCCCACTGGGAATATCTTCCTCGGCTTCTCCTGACCTGTCAGCGGAGCCTCCGCGTAAGAGGACATGTAAGAGGAAGCATGTGGACTCCCCTGAGTCCATTACATCTGACACTGACTTGGATGAGTCGGAGGGATCCCCAAAGTCCCCCTCTGAGGATGTCTCTTTCTCAGACATCCTAGAAATCCTAAAGCAGAGGGGGAACTGGTCGTCCCTTAATCCTTCCAAGGACGAGTCGGTGTACCTGGAGGCGTTTGGTTCTCGACCCTCCACCTCCTGGGTGTCTCTGCCTTTTGACCCCTTTATGGAAGTAGTGGCTCGGAAGGTGTGGTCGGCCCCGGATTCGGTGGAACCCACCCCTCGGAGGCCATCTAAATTCATCACGGCACCAGTTGACAAACAATTCTTAAAAGGTGTACCGGCAGATGCCATGGTGGTGGCTGCAGCCACCGAGAAGGAACTAGCTGATCCTTCAGTACCTATCCATCCTCCTAATAAGGATTCTAGGACCATGGATAGGTACGGTAAGCGGATGTTTTCTTCAGCGACCTTTGCCATGTGGTCGCTGAATTACTTGTGTCACTTCACCCGCCTTCAGAGAGATATTCTCAAAGAGCTGGGAGAAGTCTTACAGGATCCGTCAGCTGCTGGGTCCCAGGATAAAATCAACTCACAGCTTGGAACCCGAAACTCAATTGTTAACTCCTCCATGCGTCTCATTTCATATGCAGCCAATGGAGCGAGTAGGGCCACAGGCACAGGAGTGGCCTTAAGGTGTCACACCTGGATGCGGCTTTGTAATTTTGCGGACTCTTTCAAGGCGTCCTTCAGAAATTTCCCTTTTGATGGTTCGGCTTTGTTCGGACCTCAAGTAAAAGACACCTTGACCAGATGCGAACAAGATGGCAAGACTCTTTCTGCTGTAGGAGTCCGTTTCTCCACCCCTTCAAGACCATACCCTAAGGGTCAGAAGGGTGGGAAAATGTGGTTCCGCAAATCTCAAGGAGTCACGCCTCACGCAAGAGGTCAGTTTACCCCCAGAGGCAGAGGGGGTAACAACAACAGACACTGCCCTAGGGACAGAGGGGGTCCGCAGAACCAGGGTAGCAGGGAGCCTCTCTGACAAACCCTTCCAGCATCTCTGAGATGTTGCCCGATTGTCCACCTGCGGAGGCAGTCGGGGGAAGATTGTCGCTGTACCCAAAAGCCTGGCTTTCCCTTACTCAAGACAAATGGGTACAGTCGATCATATCCGAGGGTTACAAAATTCCCTTTATCCAAACCCCAATTCAGCAAAAGGGAACCTTTCCAGACGTTCCACCCGGTATAAGGGAACTAGCAGTACCAGAGATATCAAAACTGCTAGCAAAAAGAGCCATCCAGCCAGTCCCAGCAGACCAACTAGGATCCAGAATCTACTCAAGGTTCTTTTTGGTACCGAAAAAGACAGGGGACTGGAGACCAATATTAGATCTCAGCAAACTAAACAAGTTTGTAAAGAGAACAAGATTCTGGATGGTCACGCTACAGTCCATTCTACCCTTTCTGGGCAAGGACAATTGGATGTGCTCCGTGAACCTTCAGGATGCGTACTATCACATCAAAATTCACAGGCGCTCCAGAAGGTTTCTCCGCTTTCGGCTGGGAGCTAGTCACTACCAATTCAGAGCCCTGCCCTTTGGTCTCACTACAGCCCCCAGAGTGTTCACCAAATGTATGGCAGCGGTTACAGCTCACCTGAGATGGCAAGGATTCCAGGTGTTTCCATATCTAGACGACTGGCTCCTCACTGCCACCACCAGGCATCAACTTCTCCAAGCCAGAGCTTACACCATTCACATTTGCAGAGGGCTAGGAATCTCTATAAATTTCGAAAAGTCTGCCTTGTCGCCTTGTCAGTCTATTACCTTTATAGGCGCCAACTTGGACACCGTACAACTTTCAGCAAAGTTAACAGATCAAAGGGTCTTAGATATTCAAAACCATGTCCATGTTCTTCTTCAGAGTGACAAAATTCAGGCCAGGTATGTCCTGAAAGTATTGGGTCTTATGGCGGCCGCCATAACACTTCTTCCTCTTGCACGTTTTTACATGCGTCTTCTACAGTGGATGCTTTTCGCCCAATGGTCCTTTCAGCAACTCCCTATGCACCACAAGATCATGATAACTCCAACTTGCAAAAGTCATCTGTCCTGGTGGATATTGTCCCCTCAAGTCCATCAAGGCAGACCCTTTGTTCCTCCTTCCCCAGTTGCCACGGTTACATCGGACGCCTCCCTGATCGGGTGGGGGGGGCATTTTCAGGGCAGGATGGTCCATGGCACTTGGCAACCTTTCGAACGCCACCTGCACATAAATGTCCTAGAGATGAGAGCAGTGCTTTTAATGTTGCAAGCCCTCCACGACTCTCTTCCCCTGGGAACTATTGCAATCCAAACGGACAATATGTCCGTAGTGTGGTATATCAACAAGCAAGGTAGAACCAAGTCCTATCCCCTGTGTCGAGAGGCACTCAGACTTTGGCAATGGGCAATCTCCTGTCAGCGGTTTCTGATAGCAACGCATATCCCCGGGAAGTCCAACATCATAGCGGACAGGTTGAGCAGAGCTATACTCATGCCACACGAGTGGTCTCTCAAACAATCTGTGTTGGAAGAGATTTTTCAGAAGTGGGGCCTTCCTTGCTGCGATCTTTTTGCTACACCCCAAAACAGCAAATGCCCCGACTTCTTCACCCTCTTCCCCCTTCCAGGCCATCCCCTCAGAGACGCTCTAGTCCAAGATTGGCCTCGGGGACTTCTCTTTGCCTTTCCACCCTTTCCTCTAATCCCACAAGTAATTCAGAAAGCAACCGCCTTGAGAGCCAAGTTGATTCTCATTGCCCCTTATTGGCCTTGACAGATATGGTTTCTGTTCCTACATCGTTATCTTTTGGTACAGCCTTGGCATCTGGACCCAGCTCCAGATCTGTTGACCCATCAGTCGGGGCAACTGCACCAATCCCTACTTTCTCTCAACCTCACTGCTTGGTTGCTCCACTTCCGTCTCTAGCCAGGCTTCCTATGATTTCTAATCCCGTCCGGGATATCATAGTAGCTTCCCTTAAATCTTCCACCAGAAAGATTTACACTAGTAAATGGAAACGTTTCTCCTTCTGGGCAAAGGCAAGGAATATAGATCCCTTTACTGCTCCAATTCATTCGGTCTTGGACTTCCTAGCCGAAATTTTTCATTCAGGGTCTTCTTCCTCTACAGTAAAAGTTCAGTTGGCAGCCATATCGAATTTTCATATAGGCTTATCGGACCACAACATCATGTCCCATAAGCTTTGCAAAGCTTTCCTTAAAGGTGTTTTTTTACTTAAGCCTCCAATCAAAGACCCTCCACTTCAGTGGGATCTTAATTTAGTCTTAACATCCTTGATTCTTCCCCCCTTTGAACCTGCGGTCTCCTGTTCATTGAAATTTCTTTCCTGGAAGACACTCTTCCTAGTCGCCATTACTTCTGCTAGGATAGTATCTGAGCTTCACGCCCTCTGCATTCGTCCTCCCTACTTAATCTTCCATAAAGACAGAGTTTCTCTAAGGACTAATCCATCCTTCTTACCCAAGGTGGCTTCGCAGACAAATTTAAATCAATCAATTGATCTCCCAGTTTTTTTTCCCAAACTATACTAATAGAGTGGAGCAAAAGCTACATTATCCAGATGTTCATCACCAGCTCCGATACTATTTGGATAGAACCAAACAAATAAGGAAGTCTGATCAACTGTTTTTATCGTATGCAGAAAATAAGAAAGGCCTTCTTGTATTTAAGGTAACCCTATCTAGGTGGCTGTCTTCTGTGATTACATCTATTTATCAACTCAGAGGCAGAGAATTGACTTCTAAGCCAAAAGCCCATTCAACTAGAGCACTAGCTACATCTACAGCTTTTCAAGCTAGACTACCAATAGACACTATCTGTGCGGCAGCCACATGGGCCTCTCCTCATACCTTTGTTTCGCATTACAAATTGGACATGGCCTCCAGGGACAGAGCAAAATTTGGTTCCACCGTTCTCAAGAGTCTGTTCCAATGAGCCACCCAGGATGAAGGTGCTAGGGACGCGGTCCCATCCAGCAAGAATGAAGGTGAGATTGACAACTTAACATTGAGAAGTTATGTACCTACCATAACGTTCCATGTTAGTTGTCTTCTCTCGCCTTCTTTCTTGCGTCCCACCCACCATCCCCCTAGCCTGGACAGACCAAGAAGATTTTCCCTTCTTTGAAGGGTCCTTATATTCCCTTGTTTCACCATCTAGGTGTCCTAGGATATCTGTAGTGTAGATAACGATCTTTGGGGGGTTTTATCCCTCTTCCTCCTCCTTTCCAGTTGGAGGATTTTTTATTGGCCTATGCTAGGTTTTCAGCTTCCAAACAAGATCTGGGGAGTTATCGCCTAGCATCATGGGATATAGGGTTGCCTCGAGCCGGTAAAATAAGCTCTCGAGCTTTAGTAAGTGGCCGAGGATCGGCTCCAAACCCATCCAGCAAGAAAGAAGGTGAGAGAAGACAACTAACATGGAACATTATGGTAGGTACATAACTTCACATTTTATCTGTACAGAGTCTGAAATACTTGATGTATATCAAAACTTTCAATTAAATACTCATGTTCCTGTGAAATATAATTTCTGTCTAGTCTAGCCCAGTTATTGTACATTGGGGAATATCTACATTCTCTATGAGTTCCTACTACTGAATTCATATTTTCCATCCCAAGTATTTTCATAAATTTCAACAGAAATCTACCTTCTCTTGTTATATTTTTCCTTCTAGGTCCCACAGATAGATGCATCCCAACTGTTGTAAATTAAGTTCCAGTCTCCACATATAAGTAATATTCCCTGCCAAAAACTGAGGACTTCTCCTAAAGTTTTCTTAAGCTCCGTAATAGCAATTTTAGGTGAAATATAAATGCATGTCAGTGTAATCTTCCTCCCTTGCCAGTAGCCCCTTACTTACCACAAATCTATCATTTAATATATTTTCCCCCTCTGCTATCACTATATGATTTCCTCTAAAAATTAGTATAGGTACTCCCCTTTTCCCTTGTTTCTGTTGTTCTGCTGAATATCCATCCTGAAATCCTTTTCTTTATCAAATTTACATGCTCACTTCTTACCAAATATGTTTTCTGTAACATTGCTATTTTCACTCTGCATTTCTTAGTATAATCCCGTACCTTTACCTTTTTGTCTACACCTTTGAGGCCATTCACATTTCCAAATATGTTTAATGTAGGCATTATGATAATAAGTTAATATTCCCACCTATTATTTATGGCAGCTTTTTTAAATGTCTATTTCTAGCTAACTCTCCTGATAGGAAGCATTGTCTTAGGATAGCAGCTGCACCTACAGGCATTAACTGACCTAAAATTAAGGATCTGATGTTCAAACAAGAAACAATCACCACAATAAACTCCAAGAACTTAAGTAAAATAAAAAAAACTGTAAAGCATCCAGTAAGTGCTTTCATCTATGATTAGACTTCTTCAAACTGAATGAATAAAAACAAAACACAACATTATATATTACTTCAATAAATCAGTTATATAATTAAATAATTCATCATACAATTAACTTAATAACTGCATACCCTAATGTTTTAAGTTCTTTCTTTTCAGATACACTTTGAAATTCTCTTTATCATTTAATCCTGGAGGACAGCTGGTATCTAACTTAAGTATCCAACAGTATTCTCTCCAGTCTAATTCGTCCTCAGCATCCAATATATTTTTAAAGTCAGACACTTGGTTAAGAACTAAGAATTTATGTGACCCTTTACATTTTGTGGTACAATAACGTTTCCCACAGGCTTTATTCATATCCATCTTATTTATTGCATATAAATGCTCATACGCTCTTATACAACTCTCTAGCAGTTCTACCTACATAATAAGCAGGGCACAAAGTGCACATAGATAAGTATACTACAAATTGGGACTTACATGTATAGTAACCATTCATTAAAATCGTTACATTTTAATAATAATCCATTTATATCAACTTCTAGATATTTACAGTAATTACAGCTCAAACATTTAAGCATGCCCATTTTCCTTTTTAAAACTGAACTTATTTTGGAAAATGTTCTTAAAGTTCTTTCCTCTTTTATTTATAAAAACAGTAGCTTCTCCCACAAACTTCTTTATAGCTGGAAAACTACTAAGAATTGTCTCATACCACTTCCTTGATACGTTTCCCATCTAGGGAATAGTGTATCAATATTTCCATTTTCTAATCTTTAGCCTTAATATTAGATGTTCCTATATTTTCTTCCTTATTACTTCTAGATTTATTTATTTAATTCCATTTGTTTCTCTGCTAAGGCTTTGGGATAGCCCCTGTGAATAAACTTAGAACATAAAGATGTTCCTTCCTTAAAAAACAATGCATCACAATCAGTCAAATCACGTACTCTTCTTAACTGTCCCTTGATTATTTTTCATGTCCATAGGATACACTGTGTTCCTTTTGTATTCTGCCCAATCCCTTTCGAACTTCTTCGTTTTCCTTTTCTTTAGTACCTGATTTTCTTTAGTCAATCTTTCTTGAATGCGACAGAACTTTGTCTCAAAATTATCAGCATTGGCTAATACCTCCAATTTAAAATAGTTTGCTTTAATACTTTTGTCTAGTTTGTGGACTTTTTGTTTGCAATAATCCACAAGAATGGCCATATATTCTATTCCAGTTTTTTGATTTAACTCACTCTACCATTCCAGTAGCTCTTTAGGCAAGATCTTTATCAGTTGGCATTTTGGTTATATTCAAGCCCTTGGGCCATCTGTTAGCTACTATGCTATTTTCAAAAAATAAAATATCTCACTGCAGGCATTTTAGTTTGAGACCTTCTCAAGCAAAATAAAATGCTTAGTAAGACTTCTATCACTCTAAATAGATTGGATGCTGAGGACGAATTAGACTGGAGAGAGAGTACTGATGGATACTTAGGTTAGATAACAGCAATCCTCCAGGATTAAATGATAAAAGAAAATTTCAAAGTAAATTTGAAAAGAAAGAAGTTAAAACATTAAGGCAGGCAGTTATTAAGTTAATTGTATAATTAATTATTTAAATATATAATTGATTTATTAAAGTAGTATATAATGTGTTTTGTTTTTATTCATTCAGTCTGAAGACATCTAATGATAAATGAAAGCGCTTACTGGATGATACTTTACAGGTTTTTTGTTTTATTAAAGTTCTTGGAGTTTATTGCGGTAGTTGTTTCTTGGTTGTGACGTTTTCTACTGTATCTATCCATTTTCAAACTTGGTAAGGATCTGAGGATGTCTTTTCTGCCCATTCCCCAACTGATGGGTTTCAGATCCATAGGTCAGACTCCTGCCTTTACCCATAATCCCTTCCTATCCCCAACATTACCTTAGATCCTGTTTGCCATTCATAGAATTTGGACATGATTTGTGATTCAGGCTAGTACGATTTTTGATATTTAAATTTTTGGGATATTCTTTTCTAATACCTGGCCTAGTTCCTTTAGAAATCACTCTTTTTCTTCCTTCGTTCATTCTTTGATACCATTATTGATATTTTTTCCTGCCTTACACCTTTTTTCTTCATTTTTATAGATGTACTTCTTGACTGTCATTGTTGGTAGTGTTTTCTATGTTCTTTATTTCAGGATTATGTCAGAAAAGCCTACATATTTTTAAAATGTGTGGCTTATAACCATAAGATACCTAACTTTGACTTCCACTCTAAATGTGTATATGTGTGGCAGCAGCTTGCTTAGATGAAGGTTGCGTTATTTGCATGGCAGGCCATCAAGTTGAGATGAAGTGTAGAAATAAATTGATTCTTAAGGGTCTTATTCCATCCTGCTATTCAAAATCTGTGTCTGCAGCTTCCCCCTCAAGTAAGAAGTCTTCTGAGAAGCACAAGGTGGACAAGAGTTATAGCCCAAGGACTAAGGCAAAGAGATAAGGAAGCAATACCCTGATTGTTCTGCATTGTCTCCAAGCTTTCAGATCTGACTGCGCATTTAGATTCAACTGCAGCTCACTCCAAGACTCCCCCTTTTGGGACCAAAGTTTTCCCTGGATCCTATCTCTTCCAGGCTGCACTCACCTTTCCTGCAGGAGAGATCTTTACAGAGATCCTGGAGTCTATCTACTACATCATCATCATTGAGGTCCGTCAGGTCTTCCAGATGCTTGACAGAAGCTGATGTGAAAAGAATAATGAGGAAGTTACACAGGATCCAAATTCAGTTGGGAGTTTTCCTGGCTCTGTCTCCTATCAGACTCATGAGCCTTGGACCCTCTCCCTTACCAATGTCAGCTCCTTCGCTGATCTGACCTCCTAGTTTGGGATTATTAGAGCCAAGCTCTTCTGGATTGTCCATGTTGGATCTAAGGTTGTGATCTTCCTCGTCTCCAGCACTGTCCATGACACAACCAGCTCTAATTTCTTTAGAGCTGGATGGATCATGGAGCTGAAGCTTTGGCATAGAGTCTTATAGTAAGGGTTCTACTCCAAAGCTGTCAGAGCCATCCCTTCCTGTCTGAGCTTCACTGTTAGAAAGCTCAGTTCTGCCTTCCATCTCCAAGCAGAACTATGGTATTTCTGCTCTGGGCCTTGCTGGTGTGGCAGTTTCATCTCCTGCCAGACTCCCTCAGTGTCTGCCTGTGAGGCAGTGGAGAGGGCTCTCTCCAGGGCTGGAGAGTAGACATTTTTATCCCTGTCTGCTTTACCAGCTTGCCAACTGATAGCCCTGGGTCTGATCTTGCACTGTGTATCCCATCAGGACAGCCAATTAACACTAGCCGTGAGACAGTTCTCCTTCAGGATCCTCTCACCCAAGACTTCTGAATCTTCCTTGGAACATCAGTCCACAGAGGCTCCTCAGGAGCCTACATATAAGAAGAGACTCATTGACTTCCCCCAAGCAGTCCTTGACAGAAGACACATATTTTGATGAATGTGAGGAGTCTGCTAGATCACCCCTTGAAGATGTCTCAATTAGGAAGATCCTCAGGCTACTGAGACAGAAAGGAGGTTGGTCTTCCAAAGTCCCTTTCCAGGAAGAATCTTTGTTTCTTGAGTCTTTTGGCTCCAGCTCAGCAACTCCATGGGTGGTTCCCCTAGCGTATGAGATGGTGGATTTAATCTCTTGCCAAGTATGGAAGGAACTGGGCATTACTGTAACAATCCTCAGTAAACCAGACAAATACCTCGTGACCCCCGAAAGACCTTTCTCATTGGACCAAAAGCCCCACAGTAGATGCTATGTCAGTTGTGGCAGCCACTAACAAGGAGCTTGCAGAAGAAAATTTCTGTCCATCCCTCTAACTGAGAATCCAGGGCTTTGGACAGATTTATAAATTGTGTTTTTGCTTCAGCTACCTTTGCTGTAATAACTCTGAACTATCTGGCACACATGATTAGGTTTCAAAGAGACTTGACCAGGGAACTTTCCTAGTCTCTTTCTGTTTCCTTGTCCACAGAAGACAGAAGTCCCATGGATTCTCAGCTGTCTATCCTTAAGTCCCTGTCAAATGCCTCTATGTGTCCCATATTCAATACAACTGAAGGTGGTTTGAGAGCTTCAGGAACATGAATTACAGTATGGATGCATGCCTGGATGCATTTGTTTGACTTCCTGGAGCCTTTTAAGATTTCCATTATCAATACCCCATTTGGCAGCCATGGTGGTGCAGCGATTAGCATTGCTGCCTCACAGCAAGAGGTTCTCTGGTTCGATTCTCAGCTGGGGTGCCTTCTGTGCGGAGTCTGCATGTCCTCCCTGTGGTCGCGTGGGTTTCCTCCGGGTGCTCTGATTTCCTCCCACATCCCAAAGACATGCAGTAGGTGGATTGGACACACTAAATTGGCCTTAGGTGTGAGTGTGTGCATGTGTGTGCCTTCTGTGGAAGGTTGGGCACCGGGCTGGCAACTCAACACTGTAAAACTCCACTGCCAGTCATCAGCGGACAGATGATCCGCTGTGGCGACCCCTAACCAGGAAAAGCCGAAAGAAGAAGAAGAAAGAATACCCCATTTGATGGGTTCACTTACTTCAGCCCTAAGGTCAAGGACACACATACACACTGCAGGAGTGAACAGGATGTGAAAACTCTTTTTGCCATAGTCATACAGTTCCCTACCCCCAAATGGACTTCCTCTAGAAACTAGAAGGAGGTAAGAAATTGTGGTTTAGAAAATATCAACGTTTTTCTTAGGATTCCTCTGGGGATAAGCCTCCTCAAGGCAGAGGGGAGTATTCTAATGGTAGGCATCACTCTCATGACAAAGAAGGCCCACAGAATCAGGGCTTCAGGTGTCTTCTCTGAGAGACCTTTCCAGCACTCCTGAACAGTTGCCCAGTTGTTGCACTGGAAGTCGTGGTGTGCTTGTCTCTGCACCCAGAAGCCTGGACATCCATCACCAAAGATGGCTAGGTGCAGACAATAATTACCAGAAGCTATTTCATTACCTTTCTATATCTACCCACTTTAAAAAGAAACTCACCAACAACTACTCTTTCAGAGAAAAAAACTGCAACATTAGAAATAAAAAAAAGCTGCAGACAAGTGAGTCATCCAAGATATCTCTCCAGGCCAACAAGGGTTCATAACGTATTCCAGATTCTATTTAGTGCCAAAAATGAAACAGGACCTGAAACCAGTTTTGGACATTGGCTACTGGAATCAGTTTGTCAAACATGCAAATGGTCATGGTACAGCCTGTCTTCTCTCTACTGAAGAAAGACAACAAGATGTGCCTTGGCCCTTCAGGATGCATACTACCACATCAAAATGGACAGACGCTACAGGAGGTTCCTTCACTTCAAGGTGAGAGCCAGTCATTTTCAGTTCAAAGCCCTTCACTTTGGTCTCACTGCAGCCCCCAGGTGTTCACCAGATGCATGGCAGTGGTTGCATCTCATCTCCGACTGCAAGGTTCCAGGTGTTCCCCTATTTAGAAGATTAGCTCTATACATCTCCTACTAGGTATCTGCTAATCGTGTCCAGGAATTATTTGCTTCAGCTTTGCTCCAGGCTTGGAATTACATTAAACAAGGGCAAATCTCAGTTTTTCCCAGTACAAGTTCTGGAGTTCATAGGAGCTCATTTGGATACAACCATTCAAACCGCAGGGTTACAGGAGAACAGCTTACTTACTCCAAGAAATCAGGCTCAGCAGCTTCTTTCCTATCAGATGCCACTTGCCACACTAGTTCCTGAGCTTCTAGGATCAATGGCAGTCTCCGTTACTTTGGTCTCCTTGACAGCATATTATATGTGAGTGTTACAGTGGACTCTAGTGGTCCAGTGGTCCATCAGATCACACACCATGGCGTTTCCAATACACTTAACAGGAATCTGTAGAAATCATGTGAATTGGTTTATTCAAACTCCAGAGGTATTTTGGGGTCAACCCTTTGTTCCTCCCTCTCCCAAAACCACAGTGACCATGGATGCTTCCCAACTATGGAGGGGAACCAGTACCTGGGAATCATTGTCTAAGGCATATGGCCTCATCACAGGCCAATCTTCACATCATTGTCTTAGAGATGAGGGCAGTCCTCCTAATATTGCAGGCTTTTCTGGATGTCCTTCCTCTGGGGTTGATTTCTGTCCAGACTGACCACATGTTGGTAGTCTGGCACAACAAACAAGGGGAAAACATTCCTACCCATTGTGTTGAGAAGTGATGAATGTATGGCAGCGTGTGATATCTTCCAACTGCTTTCTGATAGCAATGCACAATCCGGGGAAGACAAAGATTCTGGTGAACAGATTAAGCATATCTGTTTTGCTACCTCACGCATAGTCTCCCTACACAATAGTGGTGACACAAATATTTCATTGATGGAGCCAACCATGCTGTGATCTTTATGCTGTCAGTTCCAAATGTAGCAGGTTCTTTGCTCTGATCTCCCTGAAGGGGGAGTCTCCAAGAGATGTTTTGATCCATGATTAACCCTCCTGTCTCCAGCACATTTTTCCACCAACACCCCTAATCCCAACATTTCTACAGAAAACAGTACAATAGAAGACAAAGTTCATCCTCATTGTCTCTTTTTGGCCTCAACAGGTGTGGTTTCCTTACCTATGGCCTCATCTGGTACACCCTCCTGGGTGCTGGAGCCAATTCCAGATCTACTGTATCACCTGTCTGGAATGCCTCATCCAAAAATTAGAGCCCTAAAACTAACCTAATGGTTTCTCTATTTACAATGATGGCTAGTCAATCCAGGCTTTCATCTCAAGTGGTCCACATTCTTACTTCTCAGAAACTGTCCACTAGGAAAGATTACAAAATTTAATGGAAAAGATTTCCCAATTAAGCTTCACAGAGAAATCTATTTCCTTTTTCTGTTCCTGTACCAGTAGTATTGGAATTCATTGCCGCCCTTTTCCATAATAGAGCTAGTTATTCTACTGTCGAGGTTCGTTTAGCAATTATCCCAAATTTCCATAAGGGAGAGAATCATACTTCCTTAGCCTCATTCAAATTGTGCAAAACCTTCCTCAGAAGTACCTTTCTTCTTAGACTTCTACTTAAGTATCCTACTCCTCCTTGGAACTTGACACTCTTTCTCTAAGCCTTTACCCAAGCTCATTTTGAACCTGCTACCATGAAGAGCTTAACATTTCTGACCCTTTTCTGGTAGCAGTTACTTCAGCTCAAAGGATCAGAGCTCCAAGCTGTACCTTACCAACCTCCTTATATTATGTTCCACAAGGACAGAGTTTCTTTATGCACCAATTCCTCTTTTTTTTGGCCTAAAGTAATTTTAGAAACTTCACTCAGAGCATTAATCTTCCAGTCTTCTTTCCAAATTTTTCGAATAAGGAGAATACTTGCTGCATTTGCTGGATGTACATAGACAATTACACTTCTATTTTCATCAAACCAAACCTTTTAGGAAATCAGATCAGTTGTTTGTTTCATGTTCTAAGACCAACATGGGTCAAGGTTTGTCAAAGATTACGTTAGCTAGGTGGTTGACTGGCCATATCTAACTTGTTTATAAATAAAAAGACTTTGCTCTGCCAGAACCTCCAAAAGCACACTCAACAAGATCTGTCATCTCTTCATCAGCTTTCTTTCCTAGAGTCACAATTGATGACACTTATGCTGTTGCCACCTGATCTAATACTCATGCCTTCATTTCCCATTGTAAAATGGATTTGCTTTCCAGAGACAGGATGGCTTTTGGTTTTGCCATTCACCATAACATCCTTCCTTAAGACCACCCTTGGAACTAGGTAGCTGTTGACTCTGTCCCATCAGTTGAGGAATGGCCAGAAAGGACAACATCACATGCAAAAATTATGTACTTACCATAGCAATAGATCTGTGCTGTCTGTTTCCATCCTTCCTCAACTTCTGTTCCCCCTTCATCCTTCCCCCTTTTCATGGAAAGCTTTTCTTCCCTTGGCTTCTGGTATGACTGTTCATCTGTCTTTGGTACAGCATTACATATTCTTGCAGCTCTAGTGAATATTTTATCCCTTTGCTCTGTCCTGTTGGCTTCCATTAGTGTATAATTATAGTTTATGTATTATTTTTTATAAGATTTTGCGGCAAACTCAATCTGAGTTAATGTTGAGGACAAGAAGAAGGGTTATGGGTAAGATAAGGAGCCCAAGATATGGATCCAAAGTCTGAATAAAGCAGCTGAAGTGGGATCTGAAGTTGGATCCAAAACCCATCATTTGAGGAAGGACAAAGACAATACAGATCTATTTCTATAAGTATGTAACTTTTGTTTATCCATGCTAAAGCACATGTTACAGCCTGTACTTGTAATTATACTAATTGCTGTCTCTTCTTATCTTTTTTCCCCTCTCAGATGTGAGAAACAGTTTATATGCTTTCAGAAAACATTAACTTTTAGCCTTAAGAAAAAGTGCACAGGCTATCATTAAAACTAAATTGTACAATGTTCTATTATTTGCATTAAAGTATTTAGTTATCAAAAAGCTTCTATCTCTTGTTCACTTCCAATACTTTTAAATTTTATTTTTACTGAGCTGCTTGTCCTTACACTTATATAATTTTATGTTTCTCTCAGTAAACAATGTCTTCACCATTAATTACCTTGTTCCCATGGTAACATAAGAATGGAATCTACTTCTCAACTAACATTGTCCATTTATTTACTAAAGGAAAATTATTCATAACACTGTGACGTCCCATTTAAAAAAATAATAATATTAGATTTAGACAAGAGCATTAATCCAGATATTCACCTATACAAAAGTTAAAAAAAAATTTCAACTTTACATATACTATAATCAGTGCACTTTTGTACCCCATCCCCCACCACAGTAGCCCAAGATTACAGCCTATTAAATGCGTTTTTGTCCAGTCTTTTTTTCTCCTTTCACATTGTAATGCCTACGTTGTTTACTTTTTATCTTTGTCACATACAGCCATCACTGAAAATGCGTTACTATGTGACATTCAGTTTATGTCATGAAATGTTTTATACAAATACTGGTAAGAACAAAAATTGGTTTACTTACGGTTACTTTCTCTCTTTTTTATTCCTTTTAGTGTTCTTCCAAACATTAATGACATGAAATGGGTTATATGCCTATTGGTCTCCCAACAAGTTTAACAAAGTCAACAAAAATCCAATCTTTATCCGCCTCTTTTTCTTGTAAAGCCTCATTTCACAAATGTGATTGATGCTTTGAAGTCTCACATTTATTCACTAATTTGAGGGCTGCTGGCCTTCTTTCTGTTCATCTCCATCTCCCAACCCCAGACTCCAGTTAAAGTCTAAGGCACTACCGATTCATATTGTAAACTGCAATGCTTTTTACTGTCTCTTAACCATTTTTCTTTGAAATATTGGAAAGGGTTCCACTGGCAAAGTCTCTGTATGAGCTTTGTTATTAGAAGAATGAGAAATACAGCCCTCATCTGTATGATGGCACACTTTTTGTTGGTATTTCCTTCTTAGCTTGTTCTGCATCAAAAATGACTGATCTTCCAGGAAAGATATTCTGAAGACAGCTGGATACAACAGCTTTCATCTCACACCTACCTCTCAACAGTCCCTGATTGCTGGGATAAATTTACTTCTATTCTGCCTGGCATACATGTTGGTGGAGGGAACAGAGGGGATGAGGAAGTGATGGGTAGATATGGTGTTAAACAAAGGAATGCAGAAGGTCAGATGGTAGTGGATTTTGCAAAAAGGATGGACATGGCTGTGGTGAATACGTATTTTAACAAGTGGGAGGAGCACAGGGTGACATACAAGAGTGGAGGAAGATGCACACAGGTGGATTATATCTTATGTAGGAGGGCCAGTTTGAAGGAGATTGGAGACTGTTAAGTGGTGTCTGGGTAAAGTGTAGTTAGGCAGCATAGGATGGTGGTTTGTAGGATGACATTGGTGATCAAGAAGAGGAGGAGGAGTGTGAGGGCAGCACCAAGGATCAAATGATTGAAATTGAAAAAGGGTAATTGTAAGGTGGAGTTCAGGGTTGAGTTAAGACAGGCACTAGGTGGCAGTGAAGAGTTTCCAAATAGCTGGGTAACTACAGCAGAGCTAGTAAGGGAGACTGCTAGAAAGGTGCTTGGTGTGACATCTGGACAGAGGAAGGACGACAAGGAGACATGGTGGTGGAATGAGGAAGTACAGAAGAGTATACAGAGAAAGAGGTTGGCAAAGAAGAAGTGGAATTGTCAGAGAGATGACGAAAGTAGACGGGAATATAAGGAGATGAGGTGCATGGCAAAGAGAGACGTGGCGAAGGCTAAGGATAAGGCATATGAAGGGTTGTATGAAAGGTTGGACACTAAGGAGGGAGGAAAGGACCTGTACTGATTGGCTAGACAGAGGGACCGAGCTAGGAAAGATGTGCAGCAGGTAAAGGTGATAAATGATAATGAGGGAAACATACTCACAAGCGAGGAGAGTGTGTTGAGGAGATGGAAAGAGTACTTTGAGGAGTTGATGAATGAAGAGAATGAGAGGGAGAGAAGGTTGGATGATGTGGGGATAGTGCATCATGAAGTACAATGGATTAGCAAGGAGGAAGTAAGGATAGCTATGAAGAGGATAAAGAATGGAAAGGCTGTTGGTCCAGATGACATACCTGTGGAAGCATGGCGGTGTTTAGGTGAATTGGCAGTGGAGTTTTTAACCAGATTGTTTAATGAAATCTTGGAAAGTGAGAGGAGCCCTGAGGAATGGAAAAAGTGTTTTGGTACCAATTTTTAAGAATAAGGGTGATGTGCAGAGCTGTAGTAACTACAGAGGGATTAAATTGATCAGTCACAGCATGAAGTTATGGGAAAGAGTAGTGGAAGCTAGGTTAAGAAGGGACGTGATGATTAGTGATCAGCAGTATGGTTTCATGCCGGGAAAGAGCACTACAGATGCAATGTTTGCTCTGAGAGTGTTGATGGAGAAGTACAGAGAAGGTTAGAAGGAGTTGCATTATATTTTTGTAGACTTAGAGAAAGCATATGACAGAGTGCCTAGAGAGGAGTTGTGGTATTGTATGAGGAAATAGACAGTGTCAGAGAAGTATGTAAGAGTGGTACAGGATATGTACGAGGGTAGTGTGACAGCGGTGAGGTCTGCGGTGGGAGTGACGGATGGGTTTAAGGTGGAGGTGGGATTACATCAAGGATCAGCTCTGAGCCCTTTCTTATTTGCAATGATGATGGACAGGTTGACAGACGAGATCAGACAGGAGTCCCAGTGGACTATGATGTTTGCAGATGACATTGTTATCTGTAATGAGTGTAGAGAACAGGTGGAGGAGACTCTGGAGAGATGGAGATATGCTCTAGAGAGAAGAGGAATGAAGGTCAGCAGGGCTAAGACAGAATATATGCGTGTGAATGAGAGGGAGGATAGAGGAATGGTGAGGATGCAGGGAGTAGAGATGGCGAAGGTGGAGGAGTTTAAATACTTGGGATCAATAGTTGAGAGTAATGGTGAGTGTGGAAGAGAGGTAAAGAAGAGAGTACAGGCAGGATGGAGTGGGTGGAGATGAGTGTCAGGAGTGATTTGTGACAGACGAGTACCAGTAAGAGTGAAAGAGAAGGTCTACAAGTGGGTAGTGAGACCAGCTATGTTATATGTGTTGGAGACAGTGGCATTGACAAAAAGGCAGGAGTTTGAGCTGGATGTGGCAGAGTTAAAGATGTTAAGATTTGCACTGGGTGTGATGAGGGTAGACAGCATTAGGAATAAGTATATTAGTGGGTCAGCCCAGGTTGGAAGGTTTGGAGACAAAGCCAGAGAGGCAAGATTACGTTGGTTTGGACATGTGCTGAGGAGGGATGCTGAGTATATTGAGAAAAAGATGCTAAGGATGAAGCTACTAGGTAACAGGAAAAGAGGAAGGCCTAAGATAAGGTTTATGGATGTGGTGAGAGAGGACATGCAGGTGGTTGGTGTGGCAGAGCAAGATGCAGAGGGCAGGAAGAAATGGAAACAGATGATCCGCTGTGGCGACCCCTAACGGGAATAGCAGAAAGAAGATGATAATACAGTGAATAATCATGTTCCACAAACACTCTACTGTCCCAGATTTTTAATGTTTTGCCCTCATGCCACAATTTTGTCAGGACCCCTCCTTCTGTTGGTAGGATTGGATCCTTACTAATATAGGTCTTTACTGCTTTCTCTTGGCCAGGTTTGGAGCATGCACACACTGTATCCCTTCAATTAACAAATTTTATTGTGGAATACCAGTCCAGTTACTTATTTGTGCTTTCATTAAATTAGTACAGTCTGTTCCAGTTTCTCTCGTACTGCAAAGAAATCTTAGGTTTTCTCTGTGTGGTCTGTTCACCATTCTCATACTCAGCCAGCCTTTTCTAGATTTTGATGTCTGATTTTTACAGTTTTATCAGTTTGTGTGAGTACCTGTTTAAAGCTTCTTCCATTTTTCCAGCCTTTTTTTTATTTGAGTTGATATACTCCTTCAGTATTTCATTTATTTTAATCAGCTCTGATCTCATTTGCCTTATTTTGTTCTCTAAATTACTAGAAGCTATCTCTTGTACCAGAGCTGGAAGTTGAACTGCATTTTGCTGAATAGCTGCAGGAATCTTGCCTTCAGTTTTTTTTCTCTTCACATATTCTAGTTGATTTTCTTTTAGGCTCCCTAAGTTTCTTCTTTGCTGTCATTCAAGCAGTGTACTTACTAGCCAGTAACTGAATTTTACTAAAATCACCAGAATCACTGCCCCTCATACCTCTCAACCTGGAATCATCAAAAATCTGGACAAGGCCCATGAAAAATAGGTACAAATCTGTACGCTGATTAACGTAAAATTTGCATACATAATTACGGAACCCCCACCCTCTTCAATGGAATTGTGGGATAACTTTCAAATGTAAACTGAAGAACAGACAACCAAAATATGGCACCAGAGGCCCCCTGCAGCCATTCCAATGTCCCATTACCTGGCTATTTCACCCCAATTACCATAAACACTAATGTGTGCATACTGCTTTACTTCTACAATGATTATTTACACTGAACAAGTACATTATTCAGTTACAGCAGTACACTGTAAGACTCTGTAATTAAATAAGAGGCAAGGCAAAATGGAAATCTGCTGCATGTACAGCCAAGACCTAAAATCCATGGCTCAAATCATAAAAGAAGTAACCTGAGGCACTGCCACACATAGCAAATGTGATCTATCAAACATTTGCAAAGCTTAACCATAATGAACTCTGTGCATTAACAAAATTAAATTGGACAAACCAGTATTTAATTTAAGATAACTTTCTAGATTACTGATTAACACAAGAATTACTGGTAATGTTTTAAAAATGTTATTTGACTTTGTCAGTATAAATCTCAGAGAAAAATAAAATCTTCCTTTAGCAACAAAAATACAGGCTTGTTTCAGTTTACATACAAACATTTTATTTATACAGTGCAGTTTTTACCAGTTACATTGTATCCCAAAACATTTTCACACATCTCTCATTTCATGTCTAGCAAACCGATACACTGGAAAGCATTTACCAGTAGACTGGTCAGTATCATGATTATCTGCATATTTTGGCAAGCTAATAAGAAATGCCAGTGACATTCAATGGTAGGCAATAACACAATACCAAGTGCACAAAAAATGTATTACATTAAGAATGGGTAATGCAGAATAGGCTTCAAAATCTGCTTAACTCTAAAATATCACAGTCAAACTAGGAGATTAGCTACCACTGAATTAATCCAACTAACCTACAGAAAAAAAATTAAACTCAAGACTTGTATATTTAGTTACATGTAAGAAGCAAAGCCTAATATCTTATAACATAGCAGAATACAAATACAATAGACAGCATAAGATGTAAACAGACATGCTTCCAAACACAAAACCAACTTTTATACCTTTTCCCAATCTCCATGTCAAGAGCCAGATACAGAAATTTACAAAACAGTGAGACCGTCTGGCCTGCTAAAATCATGTGTGAATTCTTCAAATTACTATATACTTGTTTTAACTGTGGTTCGTTGAAGTGATCTCCTAAAATAAGTGATTGATGTCTTATATGCATTTGGCAAAAACAGTATTAAAAGACGGGATGGTACAAACATCATTTGCACCATCCCCACCACCAAAATAATGTGCATAGAAAAAATGCTGCATGCAGTTAATTCACAACTCCCAAAACAGCAAGCCAATAAAAACAAACGGTAACTCAGAACAATGGCTAAAGTAAACTCTGATTAAAAAAAAAAAAATCAGTAAGGCTTTATTAAAAATACAACCCAAAAAAATTGTACTGCACATGCCCGATGAAAATGAACAACAAATTCTACAGCTGTTTTGCTAACCTACACCTGCATATCACATTCACACAAGCAGTTGATAACGAAACTGCAGTTTGGTTAAAAAGCTCAGCTGAAAAAGTGTACATAGTAAGTATGCATTGCGAATAAGTTAAAACCTATAAAACTCCATCCTTTAGTTTGAAATGTCCTGGTTCTCTGCTTTATAGCTCTGCGTTCCCCCTATATAAATACTCTGAATTGTTGACAAATATATGGTCCAACAACAGCTTTCTAGGATGATGTTGTAGTACCTACACTAGTCACACACCAACCCCAGTGCAAAGTGTGAACTTATGGCTGGCCTGACTAAAATGTGTTACAATTACTAGTTGAAAAATGTTCTGCAGTCATATTAAATGCATCGTCAATTCGGCAGTCAGAATCAGACAGTCACAGAGAGTTAGTTTCTAGTAGGCAGATGAAGGCAATAAATAAGGCCCGTTTATTTTTTTATTCTTTTTTATTTACTTGGAGCCAGAGCATACACAATACATTTGTTTTACCTGATGCCAGAGGAGGTTGAGGATTTTCTCATTCTGATCCTTGCTCTGGGATTCCTGTTGGGTGGACCCAGACCAGACTCTGCTCTGCAGTGCAGAAAGTAAGATCCAGCCAATCCTTTCCGGCTCTGGTGATTGCCACTCGCAAAAGCATTTGAACCAGAGCCGGAAGTACGTGGTACATGCTACGTACGAGCCCGAGCTGAAGTCCGACAGGCTGGTGGAGCTGACGTCATCGCACACGTGATGACATCAGCTCACGAAGCGCAAAAGTTTAAAAAAAATTTAAAAAAGTGCGAATAAATCGGAAATCAGGGGGTGCCACTCGGGAATTGTGGCAACCCATTATTTGGACCCCAAAACTCGGTAAAAACCGAGTAATTCAGGACAGTTGAGAGGTATGCTGCCCCTTATCTATCAGTTTCTTTTTTCACACTTGGAGAGCTGAAATTAAGCTGCTGATCAGTATGAAGCCATCTTGGAAAGCTAAGTTACAAGCCTTTTAGAGGAGAGTGTACTCCAATCCTAATTTGTTGGGCTGTGTTCGCTAGCCAGTTTGAAATCCAGAAGTTAACGTAACAGATTACATCATCATCAGCCCCGTTTTTCCCATTTTTCTATATGGGGTTGGGATATCTTGTTAACTGTCGCCAGCTCTCTCGATTCACTGCCACACTCCTGCCTTCTTCAACACTCATGCCTGATTGTCGCAGATTTTCTTTCACACAATCCATCCACCTCTTTGCTGGACATCCAGGCTTCCTCTTTCCTTTCTTCCTGTCTGTCCCAAATCTTCCTCACCAGATTGTCTTCTGCTTTTCTACGCATGTGCCCAAACTACCATAATCTGTTCTCTCTGATCTTTTCTGCAATTGGAGCTACTTTGGCTTCTGCTCTTATGTCCTCATTTCTTCATCTGTCCCACAGTGTGCATCCTATCACCTTTCACAGGCACTTGATTTCCATCGCCTCTAGCTTCTTCAACTGTTCTGCCTTCACAGCCCATGTTTCTGTAGCATACAATAGTACAGCTCGCACCGCTGTATTGTACACCTTACTTTTCAGCTTTTTTTGGCATTCTTCTGTCATAGACTACACCTGATACTATATGCCAGTTGGCTGCAGCCCCTCTGATTCTAGCTTTGACCTCTTCATTCAAACTACCTTTCACCTCAACTACTCTTCCCAGATACTTGAAGCTGTTTACCTGTTCCACTATCTTATCTCTACTTAGTTTCATTCCATGTGCCTTCAGATTTCCATTCCGTTCTCCTATCCTTTGCTGATATTCTAGCTCATAGTCTGCCTGTACTGCCACATCGTCTGCATACAGCAGCTTTGTTGATCCATCCCCTCCAATCTGTTTGCTAATGTAGTCCATCACCAGTATAAACAACAGTGGGCTCAGAGCTGAACTGTGATGTACACCCACACCCACTGGGAACCCCTCTGTGTGGCTGAACACTGTTCGTATTTGAGTCATTGGGTTCTTGTACATAGCCTGCACTAATTCTACCAATGTTTCTGGGACTTCATACCACCACAGTACTGCCCAGATCAGCTTTCTTGGGACCTTGTTATATGCTTTCTCCAAGTCTAGGAATGCCCAGTTGGACTCTGTCCTCATCTCTAGTTTCTTCTCAAGTATCTGTCTCAATGCAAACGTCAGGTCAGTTATGCTGCATCCTGATCTGAATCCAAACTGCTCAGCTCCCATCTTACATTCTACTACTCTGTGTATCCATTTATCAATCACCCTCTCCAGAACTTTCATACAGTGTGATAGGAGTTTGATGCCTCTGAACTGCCCACAGTTGTGGTTGTCCTCTTTGTTCTTGTACACTGGCATGATTATGCTTATTCTCCATTCATCTGTGATACGCCTTTCTCTCCACACTGCTATTAGTACCATCAGGAGTCATTTCTCCCCTATCTCACCCAGCATCTTTATCATATCTGCTGTGACCTCATCTGAGCCTGCTGCTTTCCCTGACTTCATCTTCCTTAGTGCTGTTCTTACTTCTAGGGTGGGCTCCTCTTCTTCTCTCATCGTAAGCTGTTTCTGAGGCAGTACAGCTTCTGTGGGTTTTTCTTTATTCAGAAGCTGGTGGAAATACTCCTTCCATCTGCCTTTGATGTCCTCTGCACTGGTGAGCAGGTTGTTGCTGGCATCCCTTATGAAGGGTATCTGACTATCTTCTTTATCTTTCTGTCTTTGCCTTGCAACCTGATATAATTTCTTTGTGCCCCTTACTGAGTCACTTTCCAGAAGTTGGTACAGTGCCTCCGATGCCCTATTCTTTGCTATCGCAACCTCTTTCTTAGCTTCTTTGTTAGCCAATGGGTAGTCCTTCCTAGCCTGGTCAGTCTTTTCGGTCTCCCACTTCTTCCTGCACTCCTTTTTTCTTTTGATGACTTCCTGGACTTCTGCATTCCACCACCAGCTTTCCTTATGTACTTTAATTCCATACCTCGCTCGGCCACATATCTTTTCTGTAGTTCTAACACATGCTGTTTTAAAGCACTGCCATTCTTCTTCAACTCCACCTATTTCCTCCTCTTCTTGGGGTGCTAGAGCCCTGAGTCATTCCTTGAACTGTTTTACTTTCTCTCTAGTCAACTTCCAGGTCTTCAGCCTGGTCTCTTTTGACCTTATAGCTTTCTCTACTGCTGATTGTGGCAACTAGTGGTTTATGCTGTGGGCCAGCTGTTTCACTGGTGATGACTTTGCAATCATGGATTCTGCCCCAGTGCCTTTTCCTTACTAGGAGGAAGTCTACCGGAGTTGCATGTTGACTACTTTTGTATGTGATCTTGTGAGTGTCTGTCTTTCTGAACCATGTGTTGGCTACTATCAAGCCATTTGCCAGACAGAAGTCTAGAATGGCTTCTCCTTCTTTATTCCTTTTGCCTGCAGTCTGATTGCCATGAGTCTGTCATTAATTCTGATGTCCCTTAATGCCTTCTGAAGCCTCTCTCTCACCACAATTCCTACACCATTTCTAGCCTGCCTACCACCTGAGTAGTAGACTCGGGATCCCAAGCCAAGTGGCTTTGCTGCACTGCCCTTCCATCTCATCTCCTGGATACATAGGATGTCCAGCCTCCTCCGTATCATCATGTCATCCACTTCCGAGCTGTGTCCTGTCAGTGAACCTACAGTAAGCCAATAGGGGCACATGTACCCCTCCTACTGTTAGCACGAGTCCCTGGCGTGGGTCAGAGTAGGCCAGGTCCTCAACCCACTTATCACCGGTAACTACCCATGCCGATTTTTGGTGACTTTAGTCAACATGACCGAATCACCTAGAGCCATGTTTTACACCATTGCGTGGCTAGCCCTGCCACGGCACGCATTCTGTGATCCGTGTTCTCCTATCTTGAGGATACTGTGCACCACAGTAAATTCCCAAAGCGGTTAGTCTGTACAGCTCTTCCCCTTATAGGGCACCATGTAGAGTCTGTACTGCTGCCCACAGCTCCATTCATTGGTGAGTTTGAGATGGAAACACTCAGCATGTTTTTTGGACATGGGAGAAACCCAACAGAGACACAGGGAGAACATGCAAACTCCCAGCAGGCATTGGTCGGAGGTCAGGATTGAACCTTGTACCTTGCGCATGGGAGGCGAAGAACTTAACCACTAAGCCATCTGGTCACTTAGCAGTTTACATTGTGTTTTATTAGCTTGCTTATAATGCCACTGTGTGTAATAGTATCAAAGGCCCTAGCTAAGATAGATTAGACTGTGTGCACTGATCTGTCCTCATTCAAAGCCTGAGTAAATTTTTAGAGAAGTCTACTAGTTTAAGAAGGTGGGATCTTCTCTTCACAAATGCCGACTAATGTTGGATAAGAGATTCTACATTGTCAATATTTTTGTTTATGTGATTCATAATGGTGTATTCCATTATCATACATATAAGGCTGGTAAGGCTTATGGGTCAGTGGTTTCCAGAAACAGTGGTGGTGCCACCCTGATGAAGGAAGAGATCCCAAGATGTTGTCCATGCCTAAGGCATAAAACCAGATGAGAGGCTGATGTTGAAGCATATTATTGGCACCATAAAGCAAGTGTTTTTCTCCTCTGAGAGAGCATTTAGCACTTGGTAATAAGTGATCTTAGGGCCATTTTGTAGACATGATGTCATGAGGGGGAGGCTGATCAGAAGGCAGAGTGGCTGGTGAGATAAGGTAAAAAGTTTGAAGTAAATGTATCTGCTAATGTCTTCAGGGGCTGTGTGGATAATGTTATGTGCAAGCTCAGAGCAGTGCTGGGTATTGTTCCTAAGGTTTCTGACATAGCTAAAAAAATGATTTATGATGGTCCAGTTAATGCTTAGTCTTGGTGGATTTGATTTTTTTTTTTTATAAAGTCTTTATTTAACTTCTTGAGATTAATTTTGCAGTGCATGGTTTTAAGTTTGTTCCTCATCATGAGGATTTTTTTTCTTTTGTTTTAATGGTTGATCTGATGTTTTCTCCTCCAGCCTTCTTCAACTGATGGGTTATGTGATCTGTACCAATAATTCTCCTCTACCACCTCCGCTTACCAATAATTCTCCTCTACCATCTCAATTTCTCGGATTTTGTTTGCTGCCTGAATGCTTCAGTCATGGCTTTTGGCTCAGTGCTGCTTTTTCTGTTTTTTGGTCAGAAAAATGGAGAATTTTGTGTCTAGATTTTCAAATACTGTCCCCATTTCATAACTAGTTAAATCTTTATTTACTGTACTTCTTTATTTCCTCTTTCGAGAACTTTAGTCTTTTCCCCTTTCTTAAAAAGATAATTTTTGATTTGAATAAATT
The DNA here is from genome assembly GCF_019279795.1 of Protopterus annectens. NCBI lineage: Eukaryota > Metazoa > Chordata > Ceratodontiformes > Protopteridae > Protopterus > Protopterus annectens. The sequence goes on from NC_056725.1 coordinate 1,225,411,977, forward strand.
AGAGTTTATAGTGCTTTATAAAGTTAAACTTTTTTAGGACAGATTGAACTTTTGCTTTTTTTCTATAACTGTTTTTTCATGTAGCTTGTGTTATTTTTTCTGTGTAGCTAACCAACTTGTCTAACAAGGCCTCTGTTGGTTTCTTCTTCACAGATCTGAGGGAGCCTAAAGAGTGGGCTTCTTCGACTGTGACAGTAGCTCTTACTTGGTTGCTTCTGACAGTGTCTGATCTTGATGTGTCCCAGAGCCGAGAAGTCGGCACCAGAGTTGAGGGAGAGTCAGGATCAAGTCCAAGGCTCTCTGATCCTTCCCTACTTCTCGGCAACTTAAATCTCACACCTACCTCTTGACATTCCCTGATTGCTGTAATGAAAACTTGTGTCACTTCTACCTGGTGTACAGTGCATAATCATTTTCTGCAAGCAATATGCTGTCTCCATTTTTAAATTTTTCCCTTCTGCAACAGTTTTGTCAGGATCAACTCTTTCTGCTGATATGATTACATTCTTAGTAATACAGGTCATGGTTGCTTCGTTATGGCATGGTTTGAAGCATACACTTGATGTGCCTTTTCAGTAATGCTTCCTGCTGTGTTATACCAGTCCAGTTATTTATTTGTGATTTCATAAAATGAATAAAGTCTGTTCCTTCCAGTTTCTCTGGTATAGGAGAAAATGTAAGGTTTTCTGTGTCTGCTCTGTCTTCTAACTCTACCATTTTTTTTTGAAAAAGCTCTTCTTGAGAAGTCTCATACTCAGCCAGCCTTTTCTTCATTTCAACTTCTGATTTTGCAGGTTTATCAGTTCATCTCAATAAATAGTTAAAACTTCTATTTTTCCAGCTTTTTGTTGTTTGAGTTTTCATACTCCTTCAGTGTTTCATTTATTTTAGTCACCTCTGTGTAGTTTTGTTTTATTTTCCTTCTAATTTACTGGAAGCCATCTCTGTTACCAAAGCTGAAGCTTAGACTACTTTTTGCTGAACAGCTACAGGATTCTTCCCAGTCAGTGTTTTTTCTTCACTTTTTATGGGTCATTTCTGTAAATGTCTTCTTTGCTGGCCTCCAGGCTATTTCCTGATTAGCAAGTAACCTAATTTTACTCAAGCTGACATTATCACTGCCTCTTATTAGTTTCTTTTTTTACAGTGGGAGAGATTAAATTAAGCTGTTTGTCAGTGTGCAGTAATCTTGGAAGTCGGTTGAAGAGGGTCTTTTTTTTTAAATAAGAAACATGTTTATTAAACCATCACTTACAACATAGGCAATCATACATTTATATGAATGAAAACAAGCTACACTGACACAATCCTACTTGCAAGCATTTTACATCACAAACCATACTGACACACTCCCAGTTCCAAAACAGATGATAAAGTAAAATCCACAGTCCGGTAAAACTGTTCCAAAGAAGGCAACAAAAGTTTCATTTTTGTCTGAGGAAGGAGAGATAGGAGTCTCTCCAAAAGTGCTTGTGGTTAATAAAAGCTCTAATATTACAGCGCATGGACTTTTGTTGCCAAATCACCACACTCCCAGAAAATGTTCCCAAGTACATTTTTCTTCCCTGTAACACCTCCAACATTTGCTGTCTACCTGAGGAAAAAATTCTCTGGAGTCTACTTGGGGTATAAAAATATCTATATAAACATTTTCAAGCATAAATCCTAAATCGTCTAGATTTTGTTGCATAAGGGAGACATGCATATATCCTATAATTGTTTCTTTGTGAATTACTTATCCACTGTCTCTTCCCAATCCTTTCTAATCTCCTGTGATTGATACTTATAGTTGTCATGCAATATTTTATATGCTCAACTAATTATTCCTTTTTTAATGGTGGGGTCTGTTTTAGATTCTACTTAAACCTCTACCATTGCTGATCTTTCATTAAGGACCCCCTATTTGTTTCTATTTGCATATACTGTAATATCAGTCCTTGATAGGGAAGACAATCACTAACCTGCAGTCCAAATAAATTCTTGGCATCTTTCCATTCTATCATCTTTCCTTCTCAGGTTATTTGCTATCAATACCTTGGTTCCTTTGCCAGTTTTCTCCAATAAATTCCAGCCCCCTCTTGCCTGTTGTCTATATCCCTAATTGCAGTCATCCCTATTTTCAGAATTGCCTTTTTTATTCCCATTTTGGCTTAGTTCTTAGAATACTTTCTGCTGCTTTTGCTATTCTCCTTAAAGGCCTGCATCCAAAATCCCAGCCTCTCCTTGTTTCTTGAGCTTCTCCCTGTTTCATCATCATCCCTTTCCACATTGAATTATAGTTTTCTGCTTGTGCTATGTATAGGAGCCTTAACTGTGTAGCTCTGAAATGCCCCCTCAAATCGGGTATTCCCAGTCTGCACTGTTCTACTGGAAGAATCAGCTTATTCCACTTGACTCTTGATGTCTTGCCCTCCCAGATAAACTCCTTCAGCTCTTTATTAATTGCTGTCCACAAAGTCTCCTCTGGTTGATAAAAACATGCCTGCCTATGACTAATGGGATGAAAAATGTTTTAATTGCATGTATCTTATTATCCATATCCATACCCAGATGACAAAGCTTCTATTTTCTCTCTTTTTTATCTTTTGTTTAGTGTCTTTCCATGTACCCTTAGCTGCTATATCAGAATCATTATTAATCCATACTCCTAAATACTACATTTTATCATGTCCCCATAAATATGGATATTGCTGAATCAATTCATATGTGGGTAAATAATGTACCACTATTGCCTTTGTTTTATATAGTTTCATTAATTTTGTATCCTGAAAAGATGTGAAACTGTCTTAAAATGTCACATAATACTGTAATGTCTCTTTCTGGTTTTGTCAGGTATAAAATAACATTATCTGCAAATACAGCTGGCTTTTCTTGACTACCATACCAATTAAATTCTTGAATTTTTGAACCCCTTATTTTCTTTGCCAGTGGTTCTAAGTATAATGCAAATAACAAAGGGGAAATAGGACACCCCTGCCTGGTTCCTCTGTTTAAGCAGAAATTATCAGAGAGGACCCCACCCACTTTACTTTTCCCCTCCAATCCCTCATATATCCTCCTAATTAACCTTATAATGTTTTTTCTGGAAATGCAAATACTTCCATTGCCCTGATCATAAAGTCCCAGCTTACTCTGTCAAATGCCTTCTCTGCATCAAGACCCACCAACAACAATGATATTTTCTTACGTTCTGCTTTCCCTTGATCATCAGTGTTCTTTTAATCTTGTCAAACGTTTGCCACCCCTCCACAAAACCACATTGATCCATGTCTATCAGTTTTGGCATTACTTTTGCCATTCTTTTAGCCATTATAGACATGAACACTTTATAATCATGGTTTAGTATTGAAATGGGATTGTATGAAGCTGGATCTGCTGGATCCTTTACCCTCTTTAGGTATTAAAGCTACCACTGCTTTCTTCCAAGATGTTGGTACTTCTCCTCCTCTTAAAATGCTATTAAACCAATTCTTCCATAAACATTTCCATTTGTATCCTTCTTGATCTACGTATTTCTCTGCTTTATATAGACTTTCTTAGAATTTCCAAAAGATTTCTAATGCCTCTACAGGATCTCTTGTTACCTTCCTTGTTATAGGCTGCTTAAGCTTGGCAACAGCCCTTTCTACTTTCTGTTGCTTGAGTCGTTGTGCTAAAAGTTTTTGTGCTCTAGTGTTATGAAAAAGCAGTTGTTTAACAGAAATCTTTCTAAACCTGTGCTTAGCATTCTGTAGCTGATCCTCTTCTTGTTCTTATTCTGTAAGATTCCCCCTGTTCTGCAGTACTTGAATATTTGTTAGTCCCTCTAAATAATTCCTTTTACTTCTTAACCATAGCTCCCTTTCTTTTATTTCCACCCTATTTTTAAACTCCACCTCAATTTTATACCACTCCGTAGCTATATTTTCGGAAGTAATTTCTACCCTCCTGAACAGCTCCTGAATAATCTCCACTACCCATGCTTTATAAATTCTTCTCTTTTCAACAGATAGGTGGGAAAGCGCCAGTGTCTCATTTTTTATTTCATTACCCTGTGTTTTTATTTTAGTGATTATTGGCACATGGTCTGAAATTGTTATTGGGTGCGTATCAAGACCTTCAATTATTAACATATGTTCCTGTGAAATGTAAATTCTGTGTAGCCTAGCCCAGTTTTTATATCTTGGCTATAATATATAAATTCAGTCCAAACTCCTGTTACTGAATTTGCATCTTCCATGCCAAATAGTTTCATAAATTTCTTCAAAAATCTATCCTCCTTTGTTATACTTTCCCTTCTGGGATCCCAGACATATCTTCACTGCTGCAAATCAAATTCCAGTCCCCATCTATAAGTAATATTCCTTGTTGAAAACTGATTTCTCCCGCAATTTTCTTAAGCTGTATTATAGCAGTTTTAGGTGGAATAAAAATGCATTCCAGTGTAATCCTCTTCCCTTGCTACTAGCCCCTTAGCACTATACAAGTCTGCCATTGTTATCTTTTTTATTCTCTTCTATTACTGTTGGAGCTCCTCCTGCAATTAATATAAGTACTCCTCTTTTCCTTTGTCCCAGCTATTCCACTGAATAACAATCCTGAAGACCTTTCTATTTCAAATTCACATGTTCATTTCTTCCCAAGTGTTTTGCCTGTAACACAGCTATTTGCCCTCTACATTTTTAATATAGTTCACTATTCTTTCTTTTCGCATTTATCTGTAAGACCATTGATATTTAAAGACTCTCCAAAAGGCAACAAGGCAAAACAAATAACTGTAGCAAACAAAACTAAAATATAATGCAGTATCTGTAGGATCACCGACACACTTTATTTGAAAAACAACAACTTCAGTTAGCGCTTTTGTCTCCTTTAACTCACAGAGACTTCTTCAGACTGAAATTCATCACTAATTACATACATTAAATTGTAATGTCTTTCGGCTTTTCCCAGTTAGGGGTCGACACAGCGGAACTCCAGTCTGCTCGTGATTGGCAGTGGATTTTTACGGTGTCGAGGTGCCAGCCCGATGCTCAACCTTCAAGGAAGGAACACCCATTCACACACGCACCTACCTGCATATCTTTAAACGTCACTCGACCATGGGGAGGACATGCAGACTCCACACAGAAGGCGCTGCAGCTGAGAATCGAATGGGAGAACCTCGTGCTGTGAGGCGACAATGCTAACCGCTGCATAAATACCCTAATTAAATACATCACAAAAAGTATCATCCAATTCAAACCTAAAATGCCTTGTCACATGATAAAACATATCTAAAATTTGTCAAAAACAATAAAAAATCAGTGTTTCAACCCTTTTCTTTTCAAATACATAACAAATTCCTCTCTGTTATTAAGGCCAGGGGAAAATGTGCATTTAGCTTAACTTGCCAGCAGTATTCCAGCCATCCTAACTCTTTTTCTGTATTAATAATATTGTTAATATTTTTCAGTGCTTCTAACACTAAGCATTTAAAATTGACTTTGTTTTCTTTATAATGTTTGCTCATGGCATTTCTTTCATCACTACTGGCAATAGCATATTTATGCTCATAGAATCTTCTGTTGAGCTCCCTGGTAATTCTCCCTACATAAAATGCCTGACATTCCATGCACATTATTAAGTACACTACATTTTTACTCTTACATGAAAATGTCCCTGGTATTCTAACTATATAGTTACCCACTTCAACTTCGCTGGAATCTGTATATAAATAATTGCACATATTACAGTTGAAGCACTTGATCATGCCTTTTCTGCATTCAACTGGTATACACCCATTAAGCTTGTTCTGGAAGAAATCTTTGTAATTTTTAGCTCTTCTTTGAACAAACCTAGGCTCTCTACCAATCTTGTTAATTATTTCATTATTTGCTTTAAAGATTCCCCAATTTCTACTGATAATACTTTTTATAGCTTTTGAATCCACACTATTTTGTACAGCTAATGCTTTCCTATGAGTATATTATTTACTATTCATTTTGTCACCATTAGCAATCCCTCTATCTTCTATTTCCTTATATAACATATTATTCATTTCTTTTTCAGGATACCCTCTATACTCCATTCTCCTACAAAAATTATTGGCTTCTTCTAAGAATTCGTTATCATTCTTAGTTAGACTGCTTATTCTTTTTAAATGACCTTTAATTATGTTCAATTTTGTTTTCTTGGAGTGGAGGCTAGAATAGTGTAAATGCATGTTGTTCTGAAAGTCCTTTTTATATATTTTAGATATCAATTTGTTGTTTTCCTTGTAAATCGTGACCAAATAATTAATTCTGTTCATATCATAATTATACTTAAATTTTAGATATGAACACCCATTATTTATATATTTTAAAAAATCTTCTAATTTATCAGTAGAACCTCTCCATATTAAAAAGACATCATCAATAAACCGAACCATCTTTACTATGTATTTGTTGCATTCACTATTTACTATATTTGCCATCTCCCACCCTTGCATAAAAAAAATTTGCATAACTCAGGGCTAGGGCTGCTCCCATACCCACCCCATTAGTTTGCACATACATTTGTTCATACAGCTCTAAATTATTATAGCTTAACACCAAAATAATCATTTCCATCAATAATCCTATAACATCCGAGGAGAACATTCTAGATGTTAGAAGCTCGATTCTCACAGTTTCCATGCCATCTATATTAGGGATCATGGTATAAAGGGAATTAATATCTAAAGTGACTAACAGATCTGTTTCATTTACTTCATCTCTCTCAGTTTTCTTTAGGAAATCAAAGCTATCTCTTATGTATGTAATATTATTACGTACCACTTTTTGAAGATACAGCGGTGGTGGTGCTGCGGTAGCGTTGTTGCCTCACAGTAAGACATTGTCCCGTTCGATTCTCAGCTAGAGCGTTTTCTGTCTGGAGACATGCGTGAATGGGCGTACCTTCGTTGAAGGTTGTGTGTCAGGACCGCAACTCGGCATGTAAAAATCTACTGCCAATCATTAGCGGACCGGAGTTCTGCTGTGGCGACCCCTAACCGGGAAAAGCCGAAAGACACAACAACCACTTTTTGGAGATACCTATCCACAAATACTGATAGGCCTTCAGTTCTGCTATTTGCACTTGCAACTATGGGCCTTAGTGGAGGATCCTCTAGGTTTTTATGGATCTTTGGTATACCAAAGATCCTACTTACTTTTGGATTAGTATTAATTAAATTCCTTCTCATTCTTTCATCAATTCTTCCTGTATAGAACCATTCTTCTATACAGGAATCTATGAGAGCATATCCCTTTTTAACATCTTTAAATGTTACTTTTTTATAGAATCTTTCATCTGTTAGCATATATGCTTTTTTTCTCTCATACACTCCCATATCCAATACAACCAGAGATCCCCCAGTATCAGCCTTGAATACCAATACTTCATCATTCTTATATAACTTGTCAAAACATTCCTTCTCAGTTTTAGTCAAATTGAAATGCTTAAATCCAGCTTTACTATCTAATGTTTCAACTATTTGTGCTTCACAAACATTTAAAAACATTTCCAATTCTTTACATAATGGTGGGTTAAAACAACTAGCTTTATAAAATTCATCTTTTACTTTGTTATGTTTATCAAGCATGATATCAAAATTTAAACATCTTACATAATCTTTTAGTTCATTTATTGCTATTAATTTATCAGCTCTGAGCTGGAGCGAAGTTCCAACCTTTACTTAATACAAGACATTATTCTTAGATAGTTCATACTTCGAAAGATTGACAATTTTAAAATTTACAGTACCTATGTCATCCATGCTTGGTTCCTTTTCTTCCAATTCTTTTTGTGTTGAGTCACTTGTGACCGTTTTTTGTCTGCTTGTTAAAGTTTTTGAACTTTCCGTTCATGACGCTTGCTGTTAACATTTAAGCAGCACAAGGTCATTCTCTATGTTCTTAAACAATTCATCATAATTAACCACGGTTGTCACAGGCACTGATACATTATTGTCATTATTGAACGGATTGAATGGTATAGCAAGACATCCGTTTAAAATATCTTCATTTGTATTTCCATTTAAGCTCACCCTCATTTGGCTTCCGGTTAATACGCTACTGGTTCCTTCATGATTAACAATGAAGGGCCCCATAGGAGTGTCATTCAGCATACATCCAGCTGGTAATGCCGTGAAGCTTGTTCCTGGGAGGGCTTGATTCACCATACAGATACAACTGCAACTAAGCAAAAACTCTCCAAAAAGCAGCAAGGCAAAACAAATAACTGCAGCAAACAAAACTAAAATAAAATGCAGTATCTGTAGGGCAACAACTTCAGTTAGCGCTTTCGTCTCCTGTAACTCAGAGACTTCTTCAGACTGAAATTCATCACTAATTACACACATTAAATACCCTACGTAAAGACATTACAGAAACATCATTGCATTAAAAAGTTATTTTTCCCACCTTTTATGAATAACACCTCTTTTTGTTAAATGTCTAGTTCCAGGTTTTCTGTTACATGCATAGATTGATTTGCAGTTTGAAATTTGTTATAGTTGTTTCTTGTCATATCCTTTTGAGCCTATGTCACGTCTTACAAAATGGTTTTGTTTTATTGAAAGCCCTAAAAGTCCACAGTACCCCCTAAAACCTATTATTTTAATACTAACACACAAATATATGTACATCTTCAAATACTGAACTTTTACCCTCCTGGTAGGAACAGTTGTCCCAGACTGAGAGCCACACTCTCAGACTTGGGCTAACCTAAAAAAGAAAGGTTATCCATGCTAAAATGCATGGTACAGCCTGTACGTCTACTAAGTGCTAACTGATTTTGTCTAATCTTTATAGCTCTCCTAGCTGGAAAACCCCCTGAATGCTTTCAGAGATCATTATCTCCTAGCCAGTTTCTCTTTCCTTTTTTCCCCCAGCCAGTCACTTACCACCAGACTGTAACCAATTTCTCTTCATCAGATCGTCTCCATGGAAACATGAAAACCAGACAGCTAATTTCTCATCATTGGATTGTCTTCATGGAGACATGAGAACCAGACAGTCCAATATTTCTAGATTGTCTTGTTCTGTTGTATTTCCCAAGTATACTTGTTGCATTGTAATCCCACATTGAGTTACTGTTTTTATTAATGTTCATCTCTGTGACGGCCATGCCCTGGCCCAGCAATCAAGGAGCCTCAATCCTTATCACTAACACCAGGGGCCCTCCCTCTCATATAAGAGGAAAGGATAACAAATGCACACAGTAAAGTACAATTTCCCTTACGTGCACACAGAGATCACAGTCAGTCTGGGGCTGGTTGCTCCCTTGCTCCCCAGGTCCCCAATAAGACTCCCCACTGGCACAGCTATAGGGTCCGGATCTCAGCCTAGCCCAGTACCCTCTCTGTCCTACCAGTGCTTCGTGTCCCTGCCCAGGTAGCTGACACGCCACACACACACTTTGAGATAAGTATTTGTACACCTTCACAGACACTCCTGGGAAAGGCTGATACAGATTCTCCAGCTGTGCCCCTTTACCCAGACTATACGGTAGTAATTACTGCCACCACCAGCTAATAATTACCAGCTACCCAAAGGCCCTTAAAAGGGTGTACAATTATTACTGTGCCTAATGCTTATTAGAGTGGCCTTGTACAATAAACTCTATAAATATGCAATGTACTCCAGAGCTTAACTTAACTCTACACAAACCAGCCACAGTTAAAAGGTTTTTAAAATATTTAATAATAAATAATTAAAAACACAAGACAATACTACTACACCACAGTGCTATCCAAGAGTTCAGAAATGACACAGGAACTTAAAACAATACAGTAGGAAAGTTCTGATATAACAGAAAAGCACTTAAGTCTAATCTTTATAGTCCTAGATAATTCTACAAAAAAACATACTTCTAAAGTAGCTTACTTTCATAGAGCAAGACAGTGCTGAGGTTGGATATCAAGACAGAATGCTTACAGTCTCTCTCTCAGCAATATTTTTTAAGATTACTTACAAACATCTCTACTGGGCCCTCCCAGATACATCATTTTGACACTTGGGTTTTCCCAGTATACACATTACATCATTTTTACACTTAGTCTGAAGTTCCCAGGCCAACAGGCTGCATTATTTAACAATCTAACACCTGCTCAGGAAACTACAACAATAAAAGACATTTCATATGTACACTCTAGTAGTTATTCCTTAAGCTAAAACAATAGAAAGAATGTGTTCAGCTAGCCTCTTCGGCACCACTATCTAGATCAAAGGCTATACAAGACATAATTTTAACTTCAAAAGAACAGATGTGAAATGCTTGGCTTAGTTTTCCTTACAGCAGATGGCAATGTTGCTACAATCGTGAAGTTCACATTTACAGTGTTTTCTTTCATTTAAGAAACAAGCCTGTATTTTACATTTATATTTACAAATGATATAATTATGTATCAAATTCTATTTGGCTAGGCTGGCAGCCTTCACCCATCTTCCCCAGTCTTCACAATCTGCATCTCCTAAATCCTGTCTCTGTTTCATTTCCAACATACTCTCAATTTGTCTAGTCAACACTCCTGCTCCCTTCCTTCCCTCCAACATTTTCTGTTGAAACAGTGGAAGAGGTTTCACAGGTACAGTCTCCATGTGTTCTTTATTACCAGAAGAACAAGAAGCAGAATGTCTGTCTGTTTCACAGCTCACTTTTTGTTGGAAAAACGTTTGTATTTACTCCTTAGCATGTATTTCATCAAAAAATGATTTTGTCCCTCCAGGGTAGAATATATTGAAGACGGCCAAGTACAGCAGTTTGATTCTCACACTTGCGTCTCTACTTTCCCTGAATAGAGGAATTAATTTACTCCTCTTCTGCCTGGTGTACAATAAGTAGTCATTCACCACAAACACTCTGCTATCTCCCACTTACAGTATTTTGCCCTTCTGTCAAGGTTTTGTTAGAATCAACTGCTTCTGGTGGTAGGATAGCATCTTTACTATTAAAGGTTGAGGTTGTTTTCTCATAGCCAGGTTTGAAGCATGCACATGATGTGCCCTTTCAACTAACAACTCCTGCTGTAGAGTACCAGTCCAGTTGCTAGTTTGTGCATTCATAAAATTAATGCAGTCTGCTCCTTCCAGCTTCTCTGGTATAGCTGAAAATCTGAAGTTTTCCCTCCATGTTCTGTCCTCTAATCCTATTATTTTTGAAACATCTCTTCCTGAGCAGTCTCATATTTAGCTAACTTTTCTTCATTTCAGACTCTGTTTTTGCAGCTTTATCACCTTATCTGAATGTCTGTTTAAAGCTTTTTCCATTGTTTCCAACCTTTTGTTGTTTGTGTTGATATACTGTATCAGTGTTTCATTTATTTTAACCAGGTCTGTGTGCAGTTGTCTTGTATCTTCCTGTAGGTTACTAGAAGTCACATTGCTTTTTGCTGAACAGCTGCAGAACTTTCCCCAGTCAGTGTTTCTTCCTCACTTTTTTGTAGCTAATTTTTTTTCCAGGTGCTTTGTATTTCTTTTTCCCTGGCATTCAGGTAGTACACTTACTAGGCAGTTTCTGGAATTTACCCATAAACACAAAATACTACTGGCCTCCTCTGTTGAGTTTCTGTTTTCACATTGGGAGTGCTAGAATTAAGCTGCTACTCAGTGTGCAGCTATCTTGGAAGTCTGGTTAAAGAGACTCTTGATCAATACATGAAATCTGTGAGGAGAGAGTGTCAGGCCAACCCCTGCAAAGCAGGTAGGGCTATGAACCATCTCCCTGTAGGCAGATAGTTAATGGGGCCCCTTGGAATGATATCAATACCTAAACCAGTTGTTGAAGTCAAATGTTTTATGTTTACATTGTGGCATCACTCTTAGTGAGGGTAGGACACTGTTCAAGAGTAGAGTAATACTGCCTTGGATGCATGACTGCTCTATTACGTCTCTCTTTATATAATCCAACCATGTGAGTCTCATGTAATGCACACTCCCATGAACAACCACATCCTGGGGTATCTTGGGGCTCAAGTGCCCTAGTAACTTGTGTCCTGGCCCTGAGAGGCAGCTTACTGCTACCCTTTTCCTTGCTGAGCCTGGTTATTGTACAGCTGCATGTGTCACTATGCAGTCGGCTATAAGTATGACATTTCCTTATGTAGTGTCTGGCTCAAGAGGCCATAAAGGCGTAACTGTACCAGCGTGGTGATCACTCTGAACGGTGTTTTTGGTGGGTTTTATTATATATTTTGCTGTTAGGGTATTATTGTACTGATCAGAGGCCTTTGAAGCTTAGGGACAGACTTATTAGTATCATAGCCTAAGAAGGGCTCCTTTTTGGTGAGTTCGGTGAGTGACATGTAGGTACAGAGTGGATGTGGGTTCTGATGACCTCATGGGTGCTGACAGGATATCCTGATAAGAAACTAACCCTCACATATAGTAGGTATTTTCACCTCTCACATGTAGATTTTTTGTGTAGTAAAATAAGTGTCTGTCAGTAAACATGAGGCAGTTTGTGCACTGCCAGAGGGTGCCTACAGGTAACAAGCTAGCAGCATAATGGTGTATGTGTCATCCGTGGTCTTATGCTTCCAGAGTAAGGTGTATAGTAGGTGAACTGGTGTATCCTAAGCTAGCTAGAGAGTTGTACTATTTGCTGTAACTATGTACAACAGTGTGCATATGTATGTATGTAACAACAACGCTTAGAGAGAGAACATTTTTATGTGTTATGTGTAGGGGTGATGGTGCATTTTGGTGCAGTAAGGTATTTCTTCACTTATCTGGGAGGAGAGTGTGCAGCTTGGTGCAGTCTGATGCATTTAGACTACAGTATGACAATTATTGAGCAGCTGTACAGCTCCAAAGTGGAGGTCATGATTTGATGTATGACTGAGTAGTATAATGGGCACTAAGGCTATAGTCAGATTTTAATTCCAATGAGTAGCCTCTGTTGAGTGTAGTACATCCTACTGCTAGTCACTGAGCAACTTTCCAGCACATAGTAGCCCAGCCAAATGAAGTACAGTGGCATGTAAAACAGAGCTGAGCTATATAAGAACAACAGAAAAATCTAATAGCCGGGTACTATTCCTGGTGTGAGTAAATGACTTAGAACACTAGCAGTATTACTTTTTCCTCAGAAGATAAACTACACTAAAAGTATTCTAAATACCCAGAAAATACTTGGCATAATAAGCTTGATCCCAAATTAGCAAATAAGTCATACTGTAGCTCAAATATTAAATAACGGAGAAATATTGACTTTCCTAATCTTAAACAGACTAGTATTGAGGTCACCGTTAGTGAGTTAGGCAATGTTTGTTTGCAAAAACAGCTCAAAGTAGTACTAATAAAAGAAATCAATGATGTGCAAACCAGAGCAATATACAAACAACAGAAAAACACTAATAACCAATCAGAAAAAATAGCTTATTGCTAAGCTTGGTTTGAATAAACACCTACAAAACCAGAAGTGTTACCTTCTCTCACAAAATAAATAAATAAAAATAAAATAAATAAGATAAACTGGATATTATCACTTTGGGGTGCAAGATGGAATTCTACACCTTCTTACCTTTCTTTACGATGTCCCCAATTCCAGATGATCAACTCAGTTGACCTTGACTGTCCAAAACACCCTATCAGGTAGCAAAGAAAACATACTGCCAGAGTAACTATAAAAACACTTCTATTTCAGGCTGTTCCTGGTTCCAAGAAAGATGGTCCTTGGAAGCCTCTTCTGGACCTGTTAAGGATGAATCTCTTCCTAAAGGTTCTAAAGTTCAGATTGCTTACCCCTTGTTTCCCTCTTTTTTTGTTAATACCCAGACACACACAGTCACTATGGACCTCAAAGATGCTTGCTTAAATTGCTACTATGCAAAGAGCACAGGCAATTTCTCAGGTTCAGATCAAGGGGTCACCATTTCCAGTTTACCTCCTTACACTCTGGGCTTTCTGTTGCTCCCAGTCTCTTAACAGATGTCTAGTCTCAGTAGTGGCTTCCCTAAGGACCAACGGCATTGCATTTATCCATACTTCAATTGACTGCCTTCTGCAAGCCCACAGTAAAGGAGAACTGTAGGTAAAGCTTTGGTATATAGTCATCTGTCTCCAGAACTTTGAGTTCTATTTAAATCTACCCAAGTTCAGCTTAATACGCAGCACATTCCAGGTCCTTGGATATTGCTGCTAACTGAACTTTGATTGTCAAAGAAGGGTTGGCTTCTTTGACAATCAAAGTCCAATTAGCAGTAATATCCAATTTTTGTATTGGTTTCCTAGGTTCTTCAGCTGCTTCATATAAACTATGCAAAGCCTTTCTGAGAGGAACTCTTATTTTAAAGCCCCATCATAAAGATCCTACTCCCCCTTGGGGACCTAAATTTGGTGCTGCAGGCTGTCATATACCCACCCTTTGAACAAACAGTTAAGGATGATCTCGAGTTTCTTTCTTGGAAAACCATTCTCTTGGTAGCCATAACTTCTGCTAGAAAAATTTCTGAGATTCATGCCCTGTCTTCCCAACCACCATATTTGATTTTTCCCACAGACAGAGTATCTCAGTGTACTAATCCATTTTTTTTTTTTTTACCAAAGGTGGTGTCAGAGATTAATATTAATCATTGCATTAATTTACCAGTATTTTTTCCAAAATTTGCGAACAAAGGTGAATACTTGTTACATTTATTAGATGTTCACAGACAATTGGCATTTTTATCTTCGCAGACCCGAGGATTTCAGGAAATCTGAACAATTTGTTTCCTTCTCAGATATTAAATTGGGTAAACCAGTCAAAGTATCCTTGGCCAGATGGCTCACCAATTGTATTTCTTTCATTTATAACCAGCTGGGCATTGCTTTACCAAAACCTTTATGAGCTCATTCAGCTAGAGCAATGGCAACTTCATCTGTCTTCCAGTCTGGGCCTGGATCTGGTCTCAAGGGGTAGAGCTTCATTCGGTTCAATAGTGCTGAGGAACATCCTTCCTTGAGTCCACCCCGGATCTAAGATAGCTGGGGACTCTGTCCCATAGGTTAAGGACAGAATGAAAATTGACAACATCAGATAAAGAAGTTATGTACTCAGTATACCGTTCCATATATGTTGTCCATTTTCATTCTTCCTCAGGTCCCCACCCATCAGCCCCTACCTTTGAACTCCTAGAAGAGCAAGTATTCTTAGGTTGACGCTCCCCTTGTACTGAGTTCCAGATATAGTCTCGCTGGACCATTCTTATTTTTTTCTCTTACTTCTATTAGCAAACTTCGGAAAGGGTGCATTATGGGTAAGGGAGAATCTCAGGAGTTTTTGGCTACCATGAGCTATTGTAAGGGCCAAGTCAAATCAGAGGGACTGGACCTGAACCCATAGGTTGAGGAAGAATGAAAATGGGAAATACCAATGGAACATTATGGTGAGTACATAACTTATTTATATATTGTATAAAGCTCCAAAGTTTTTATACACCAATCCCAGACCTGACTCGCAGGTATAGCATTACTGAATCCAGCTACTGCTAACACTTTAATTCTAATCCATCACCTTCTGATAAGGATGAGAATGCTTTTGATAAGTCTGTAGAAAAAAATGCATGCTTCTGCAACTTTAATTTTTAGAATTCTAAACTGCTAAGACTTAGAAGCTGAAGTTTATTTTGGCTAATTGTGAATGTCTATGTTTTGGCTTCAGTTTTCTCTTGTGAGGAAAAATCGACATTATGCGATTAAGTTTCTTCTCTTTCTCAAGTTACTTCTCATTCTTTAAAAAGTGTTTGACTCTGTATATACTAGGTACAGAGCTGTTGCCACTTGAACAGTTTTAAGGTTTGTTGGTTTCATTCTCAGATCCTCCCAGAAGATATTAAAAATAAAATTTTAAATTCTCCTTTGGCTAGAGATTGAGCTTTTGGGCCTCCTATTATAGAAGTTATCAAAGGTGTGATGACAGGGGAAAACTGATTGAAGGAATCTCACAGATTTGTCAGCTCTCCTTCTCAAAGTTTTCCACTGGATTCTTTGCTTCATCATCAAACTTTGGCAAAAACAAAATGAACAGTCCCAGTAGAGTGCTGGTAAGCAGCTGTTTAAAAAAGAAATCAATGTTAGGGAGGGCCAGAAAGAAAGCAGGAGACCCCACAGAACTAAGGAAAATCAAATAAGTCAGAATGACTGTGTGAGGGATCTTGTTCCCCCCTCCCATGCTTGGCAGTCCCTTAATGCTCCTAAAAACTCTGAATCTCCATCTCTGTCTTTGGCAGCTAATTGTTTCAGACAGTTGGGTCATGAATGTGTTCCACCTAGGCTACAGATGGCAGTTGGAGAAACTTTCTCCTTTTCAGGGTATTCCTCCTCTTCCACCAGACCAAACACTTCTCTTTCCCTGCTATCTTATATCTTATGCTGTCTTGGGGTAATTAAAGCTGTTCCTCCTCTTCCTCTGCTATGGGTCAGGGGAAAGGCTTTATTCAGGAATGTTTGTGGTGTCAATGAAAGATGATTATTGGAGACCACTTTTGGAATTTTTATTCCTGAACCAGTTTGTGATAGTGTCCAAGTTCAAAATACTTTCACTTCACAACCTGTTACCCCTTGGATTCCTCATTTGAGTTTCTTTCTAAGTTTAGATTTTAAAGATGCATATCTTCACATTTCTATTCATCCAGATTTCAGGCTTTTCTTAATGTTTTTGTGTCTGGATCACATTATCAGTTCCCTGCCTTACCCTTTGGCTATCCACTGCACAAAGAGAGTTCACAAAGTGTCTAGCTGTTGTTATAGCCTACTACAGACTAAAGGATATCCACATTTTTCATATTTAGATGACTTGCTTATCTTTGCAGAGTCTTTTTCTAAGTGTCAGAGTTCTGCCTCTTGGGTCAGGGATCTCCTACACAGACTGGGATACCAACAGAACATTCAAAAGTCTATTCTGGCATTCTTTCACAGGATTGTTTTTTGAGGTACCTGCTGGACACCGCAGTACAAGGAGGTTTCCATCCACATGGAAAAATAGGTATATAGCTAGACCTTTTTCTGTGGTTTTCCACTCAGACTCCAGTGTCTGCAAGTGAATACCTCAGGATTCTGGGTCTCATGGCATCCATGACCCTCATGATGCCTCTTGCAAAACTCCAAGTGAGAAGTATACAGTGGTATCTGAAATCTGTTTGGTCAAACCCGCAACACCTATTGACTTTCAAATTCCCTTGTTGGGATTTTTAAAAAGGGATATCATGTGGTGGAAACATCAAATTTTTCAGAATCCAGGTCTTCCATTCCCCTGTCCTGCTCCAAAGCAGTCAGTCACAGCAGACACCTCAGACTTTGCTTGGTGAGCAGTTCCAATGGGCATAAACATGCAGTGTCTTTGAGATAAAAAGACAGAACAAAGCACAAGAACATAAAAGAGGTGCTAGTTCTTACAAATGCTGTGAACTTGTAGTCCTTGGGAGTTGTTGGTATTATTATTATTGCTGTTGTGATTGTTTCTTCCCTTAACTCTGTGTTACTCTCCTTTTAACCATGTTGTAGAAACCAATAGGATTTAAAAAGTGCAGTTCTTGTGGGCATAAGATCTCAAACTTAAATGCCCACATGAAGCAAGCTTATTGTCTAGGCCTGGATCATCTCAACACGGCCTGTTCCATTTGTGCTACTTTTAATCCTGGAACGTTATCAGGCAGGTGTAATAAGCTCATTCTTAAAGGGTTACTTCCTTCTTCTTCTGGTGCTCAAACCACTTCTAAAACATCCAAATCCATTTATTCAGATGTTGGGGAGAGATCTCCAATGAAGTTCCCAAGGGCTTCCTTGGAGCTGCTGGAAAAAAACAGGAAAATTTTGGATCTCACCTCCTCAGAGCCAAAATCTCTTGGGCCTTCCAAAACCTTCAACGGATCAGACAGGATCAGCTCCTATTGTCATATCCCCCTTACTGTCTGCTTCTTCATTGGATCCGAGAAACAGTTCAGTTTGTAGAAGCTGTACATCAGAGTACCTAGTGAAACCTATTTCACCTTCTCTGCCCACTCAGTTATTCCAGACTTCAAAGAAACACTCTCGACTCCCTTCCAGGGCATCCTCTAGGACTTCCAGAAGTCTGTCAGAGGGGGATGTGGATAGGATGATGTGTAAATTCCTCGGAGCTCAGGTCCAGATGGGGATTCTTCCAGCTTTCTCCCCTACTGGATCCATAAGTGCACTGACATAGTCCATTGTTTCTCCCTCTCTGATCTGACCTGTGGTTTCGGAGTCCCAGGATCTGAGATCTTGAGGAGTTTCAGCATCGGATTCCAAGAAAGTTCCTTCCTCCACTCCAACATTGTCCCTTACTGGATCTACTCGGATACCCTTGGATTGAAGCAGGTTTCGGAGCTGAGATGTTGGCACTGGATCCGAGGGGTTGGGTTCAGCTCCATTTTTGTTGGATCTGTCCCTTCCAGTCAGAGCTTCAGCCCTGGACAGGTTGGATCCAATTCTCCCTTTGACGCTCTGATCTGGGGGTGGCCCAGACCTGCCTTCTTTGGAAGCTTCAGTTTCGAGGAGGGAGGAAAGTGTTTCCCTGGTCCCTCAGCATTCAAGGTGGTAGAAAGGACTTTTCTTTCTTCATAGAGAACCATCACGTCATGTCTTGGTATCCCATACCCTTCATTGGATCCGAGCTCTGAGTCCATCAGACCTACTCCACGGGGGCAACCAGTTCCATTTAGCCTCCAGACATTTCCACTAGAGGAACCCCTCCTTTCTTCCTTTACCTCCCCTGAGTATCCCACAGAGGAGGTTCCTCAGAATAGGATGCGTAAGAGGAGACACATAGACTTCCTCATGGAGTCTGTCATGGAAGACACTGATTTTGATGAGGGAGAAAGATCCCTCAGATCAACACCTGATGACATCTCCTTTGAAGATATTCTAGAAATCCTTAAGGAGAAAGGTGGCTGGTTGTCCCAAATTCCTCCTGAGGAATCGGCATTCCTGGAGGCTTTTGGTGCAGGACTGTCTATGTCTTCGGTGACCCCCCCCCCCCAGTGGACAAACTTATTGACCTGGTTTCCTGCCAGGCTTGGAAGGGGCTGGACACTGTTGAGCACATACCCAAGCACCCGGATAAATTTTTAGCTCCCCCTTTGGACTTCCTTCACTGGAGCAAGGGAGCCCCGGTTGATACAATGGTGGTGGCGGCAGCAGCCACTAAGAAAGAGGTAGCAGAGCACAGCTCTTATGTCTGTCCACTGAACAGGGATTCCAGTGCATTGGACAGATTTGGAAAGCAAGTGTTCACCTCAGCCACCTTCACTCTGAGGTCACTTAATTATTTGATATATTTTTCTAGGCTGCAGAGAGATTTGACTAAAGAACTGTCAGACTCTGTCTCTGAGTCCATGTCTGCTGAAGACTTCAAAAGAAATTCTTCTCAGCTGACCACTCTTTTGTCCATTTCAAATGGATTGATGAGGCTAATCTCTCATACAGCTAAAGGTACCTCATGTCCTGCTGGTTCAGGTATTGCCATAAGGAGACACAGCTGGATATGGCTGTGCGACTTTGCGGAGCCCTTTAAGACATCTTTTATTAATGCCTGTTTTGATGGCATTTCCTTGTTTGTGCCATCTGTTAAAGATGCACTTTCCCGCAATGAAAAAGATGGAAAAACTCTGTGTGCCATAGGAATCAAGTTTTATACTCCTCAATGGATCTTCTCCTGAAACCAGAAAGATGGTAAGAAGATGTGGCTCCATAAGTCTCTGGGGCCTTTCCAGGATTCACGTGGAGACAATTCCTCCAAAGGCAGAGGAGGAAATTTTAATGGCAGATGTCACCCTAGAGGCAGAGGAGGCCTGCAGAACAAAACTTTAGGGATTCCTTTTCAGACATGCCCTATCAGCGCTCCAGAAGCGCATGCCTGACTGTTCAACTCTGGAGGCAGTTGGGGGTCATTTCTCTTTGCACCTAGATGCCACAACAGTTATCACAAAAGATTTTTGGGTGCTAAGAGTAATATCCAGAGGTTACTACATACCCTTTTCCTTTCTTCCTCCGTGTCATAGGAAGAAACTTCCCAGTGTTCCACCCAGTCAGAAGAAGGAAGCAGCACAACAAATACAAAAGCTGCTAGAAAAAGGAGCCATCCAGATTTTCTCACCTGACTGAAAACAAGGGACCTCAAACCAATTTTGGATCTAAGCGATTTGAACCAGTTTGTGAAGAAGGCAAAGTTTTGACTGGTCATGGTTCTGCCCCTTTTGTACATGTACGATTGGATGTGTTCCACAGACCCTCAGGACATGTACTATCACATAAAAATAGACAGATAATTCCAGAGGTGTCCTCGCTTTCAGCTGGAAGCCAGTCATTACCAATTCAGAGCTTTGCCCTTTGGACTCACCAGAGTCCCCAGGGTGTTTACCAAAAGCATGGCAGTAGTGGCAGCTCACTTGTGGGAGGGGATTCCAGGTGTTTCCATATCTAGATGATTGGCTCCTCACTGCCCCCTCCAGGCATTAACTGTTACAAGCCAGGGACTATTTGCTCTAGATTTGCAACATTTTGTGCATTTCAATCAATCTTGCCAAATCTCAGCTTGCTCCAGTTCAGAGCCAGGAATTCATCAGAATGTTTTTAAATTCTGCGACTCAGGTGGCATCTTTACCTCTCCACCACATTGCTTCTGTAAGACATCAAGTACAGGATATTCTCTCTCATCCTTCTCCTCCAGCAAGGTTAGTGCTACGAGCACTGGGGTAGATGTCAGCTGCCGTAGTACTGCTTCCCTTCACTCACTTCTTTATGTGAATTCTACAGTGGTCCATTCTGCATCAGCCCCTGTCCTTTCAGATAAAACTCAACCCTATCTGTATATACCACATTCATCGGTGGATTCTGTCCAATGATCTCTTTCTGAGCAGACCCTTTGTTCTTCCAAGTCCAGTTGCTACAGTAACCACAGATGCCTCCCAACTGGAGTTGGGGGGGGGGGCAATTGTTGGGAACGACATTCTTAGGTATGTGGTCCCCCCAAGAGACCAAATTGCATGTCAGCGTTTTAGAGATGAGAGCAGTCCTTTAAGTGTTGCAGGCCTTTCAAGAATCTATCCCTCTGGGGACTATTGCAATTCAGATGGACAGTATGTTAGTAGTCTGGTACAGCAACAAGCAAGAAGGAACCCGATCATACCCTCTCTGAATAGAGTCCGTGAGAGTGTGGGAAAGGGCAATCTCTTCAGACCACTTTCTAACTGTGATGTAATGCACATTCCAGGGAAAACCAACGTGATGGCAGACAAATTGAGCAGATCTGTTCTGATGCTTCACAAGTGATCTCTCAACCAGTCAGTAGCGAATATGATCTTAAGGCATTGGAGCCAGCTTTGCTGCACCCTATTTGCCTTCACCCCAACAACAAGTGCAGGAAGTACTTCACTCTGATCCCCCCTCAGGGGAAGTCACAGAGAGATGCTGTGCTTCACAGTTGGCACTCCTACCTCTTTTTTGCCTAACCTCCTCTTCCCGTAATTCCAAAGTTTTTACAGAAAGCAAGCAAGCTGATGAGCTCTGTAATCCTCGTTGCCCTTTTCTATCGCTGGCAAGTTTGGTTCCCCCTTCCAATGGTCTCATATCCATTATCCTCCATGGATACTGGAGCCTCGTCAGGATCTCCTGTCACACCCATTGGGGATTCAACATCCAAACCTTTTAGCCTTCAGGTTAACCGCATGGTTTCTCCTCGTCCAGTAATACTCAGACAGTCCAGGCTCTCTTTCCCAGTTCACGACATTATTTTGGCATCACAAAAAACTTCCACCAAGAAAGTGTATAGGAGCAAATGTGGGCTTCTAACCAAAATATTGATCCCTCTTTGTCCCAAACGTCTGCAGTTCTCCTTTTTCTCAAAAGCCTTTTTAATCAAGGAGCCAGTTGGCAGCAGTCTCTAATTTCCATTCTGGAAATAAATCTTTCTCCCTAGCTTCCTCTTGGTTATGTAATGCTTTTATGAAGGGCATTTTTTTCATCAGACCTCTAGTAAAGGATCCCTCACTACCCTGAGATCTTACAGTGGTTCTCCAGGGTTTAACTCAGAAACCCTTCGAACCATCAGACACGTGATCTAAAATTTCTGTCATGGAAAACGGTCTTTCTGGTAGTGATAACTTTATAAAAAAGAATTTCTGAACTCCAGGCGCTTTCAGAAAAAAGCCCTTGCATATTATTTCATAGAGGTAAGGTCTGTCTATGGACTAACCCATCTTTTGTGTCTAAAGTGGCCTCTGAAAATAACATCAACCAGTCCATTAATTTACCTGTCTTTGTTTCTGAATTTTTTCCAATAAGGGAGAGTATATACTTCATCTCCTTGATGTACATAAACAACTGTGCTTTTTTATCTTAACAGGACAAAACTATTTAGGAAGTCAGATCAGCTTTTCATATATTTTTCCTCAAATCAGCTGGGCCAAGCAGTTTCTAAGCTTACCCTGGCCAAATGGATTACAGACTGCATTTCATTAATTTATTCTCAAGAAGGCTTACTTCCCTGAGCTCATTCATCTCAATCCTTGCCTACTTCATCAGCCTTTTGGAAAGAATCTCTATTGATGACATTTGTGCAGCAGTCACATTGTCCAAAGCTCATACCTTTATTTCACACTGCTAAAGTAGGACCTCTATTGGTTCAACAGTCCTCCTAAATATCCTTCCATGAGGGCTACCCAAGGTTTATGTAGCTGGGTACTCTGTCCCATTAGTGAGGAAGATTGCAAAAGACAATATCAGATTTATAAGTCATATACTCACCATAACTAGGCATCTATGTTGTCCATTTTCATTCTTCCTCACCTTCCCTCCCATCCATCTCCTATCCTTTCCTTTTTTGCTTCTGGCTGAACCTATTAGACTGTATTTGGAGCCTACTGTTCCAGGTTTGAGACCTGTCTTTATTTTTGTCTGTCTTATTTTTCTGTTGAAAAACTGAAAGGTAAGGCAGTAAACTCTATCTGAATCAATGGGGATGAAGTAGAACATTATGATTAGAGGGAGGAGCTCAAGAACTGGATCTGAAAGCTAGTATATGCAGCCAAGTCAGATCCGGGGATCAGATCTGAACCCATTAGTGAGGAAGAATGAAAATGGACAACATAGATGCCTTGTTATGGTGAGTACAAAAGTTATAATTAGTACTAGTGCTAGTAACATAGGATTGAAGGATGGTATGGGGTTGGGGGTTGGCATAATGGTTAATGTGTTTACTTCACAGACGCAAGGTAGAAGGTTTGACTCTCAACTTTGAAAGAGAAATTGGTGAGGCAATAGGGCAGCTAGCCTAGTACTTATCTATCAACCTATGAACATGATGACATGTGCATGTCTGAGTGATACCATAACAAGTATTAAGACTTTTGGCTAGGTAATGCTTTGCAATTATGACTAATTAGCACTTTTGCTTGTTCAGTTACTTGTTTAGCACCCCTGCCAACGAGAGTTACACTTTCGGAGAGTGTGCCAGAGAGGAAAGCCTTACTGAGAAAGTTTATGTTTCCTAAGTTAGCAGAGAATCTTGATACACAATTTAGTTAACGTTTTTAAGAAGATTAGTTGCCTGTGATGAGAAAGTGGCAGTAACTTGTAGAATAGATACAGCTAAGAAAGGCGGAAACAAATCATACATATGGTAGAATGCAATACATTCATGCTCCAAAGGTAATGCAAAGAAGTAATGCACACAAATTGAAATTGGAAACTCTTCTCTTGCAGACAGTTGTTTGTAACCTCCCAAGCTTTACTGTCCTCACTTCTGCAAGGATCACAAACACGCAATTGTACTTTGGTAGTGCAAATGTCAACAGAGTGTTAACATGAGCATAGTGCAGAGTTACTAAATTTCAGAAGTGTAAGCACATATGCTAGACTTTCTCTACTTTTGTATGCAAATGTTCAGGTGGCAAAACATGTGTACCATTTCAGTGTTTCACTGTAATGGCATAGGTGCAGTGTTTAGATCTTGTGAAGGTGCCACCTTGGTAAAAGTAGAGTTCCTTACTTTAAACATTTTACCTGTATAAACCCACGGAGTTGTGAAATCATGACACTGATTTCTGAATACATTTTGTCTTTATTCTTTATGTAGTAGGTGGCATTGCATGTTTGTGCCCATCGGTGATGCCTTTCACTGAATGACAGCTCACTTCTTATGGCAAAAACTCAAAGTTTAATTTCACGTGCACAAACATCAGTCACGCAAAAGAGACTGGCCATTATTCGCCTTACTCAGCAGTTTGGACATTATTGAATTCAGAAATTACTTCTGTTTTGTAACTTTCTCAGTGATTTAGTCTATTAATGAAGTGTGTTCTGACTAACAACACACGTGGTGTAGGGTTTAAACCCATATATAGTTTATCTTTATGTGGCAAAATACATGCGTGATCCTTGTGTTTCTTTTCTTTAAGCTGAGCTGTAGTTTATATTGTTAATGTTGCAATACAGTTGTGTACTGCGGTTTCTAAACATAATAATGTGACCTTTGTCACCTGTATTGCTCATATCGGCAAAAGTAGTAAAAACACACTTCTTTATTTAAGTTGAAAAATAAATAGTACATATACAGTAGTATGAGGCATTAAAATTAGAAATGTATTAATTAATTAGGGAATATGAAGAGCACAGCTTTCAAATATGTTGGAACATTAGTTTAGTAGCATGTATTTTTCATGGTCCCAAGAGAACATTGTATTGCAGTATGCTGCAGAGAACATCATGTTAGTAAACGCTATATAGCCCATTCATAAATGTGTGTTACACCCATAAATACTTAATGCTGTCAATGAAAACAACAACTCCTCACACACAATGTTAACAGTTATATTGTGGTTTTATTATTTGTGTGACACTTGGTATGGAGCTCTGTCAGTATTCATGAATGACTCTAGAAAACTTGTACCTCATATCCATGGCAAAAAAAATCAGAAAAGAATTATGGATGCGCTAAGACTTTGCCATGGTTCGAGAAAAAAGCTTGATTTCAGCAATAGTCAGTACTGAAGATATTACAAAAATAAATTATATGGCAATATTTCCACAGAAAACTTATTTCACTAAAACTGGTGCTACAATAAAGGAACACCATCTATTGCAACACTTACAAGGTTGGCAAAAGTAGGTATATATCCACTCATGTACCAAATTATAAATTCAGCTTAAACCAGTCATTTCCTGTGTGGTGTTAACAGTTAATGCATGGTCTTTAGAAGTACATGTTCCTGCAAAAACCAGTGCAAGCTCCAGACATGATGTCCAGGAACCTAGAAGAAAATGTTAAGATAACTGCACACAGACCTGGTTGAAATAAACAAAACACTGATTAAGTATATCAACTCAAATAACAAAATGCTGGAAAAAAATGGAAGAAGTTTTAAACAGATATTCAGATGAGGTGCTAAAACTGCAAAAATCAGAGGTCGAAATGAAGAAAAGGCTGGCTGACTAGGAGACTAGTTAAGAATAGATGTTTCAGAACAAATAATAGAATTAGAGGACACAGTATGTAGGGAAAACCTGAAATTTTCAGCTGTACCAAAGAAACTGGAAGGAACAGACTGTAGTAATTTTATGAAAGCACAAATATGCAACTGGACTGGTATTCCACAGCAGGAGTTAATTGAAAGGGCGCATCATGTGTATGCTTCAAACCTGGCTATGAGAAAGCAACCTAGACCTTTAATAAATATGCAGTCCTACAGAAGGAACTGATTCTGACAAAACTGTGATAGAAGGACAAACTACTAAAAGTGGGAGACAGCAGCGTGTTTGTGGAGAATGATTACTCATTGTACACCAGGCAGAGCAAGAGTACATGTATTCCTCTATTCAGGGACTGTCAAGAAGCAGGCATGAGATTCAAACTGCTGTACCCAGCTATCTTCAAAATATTCTTCCCTGGAGGGACAAAATCATTTTTTTTGATGAAGTACATGCTAAGGAGTAAATGCAAAAGTTTGTCCAACAAAAAGTGAGCTGTGAAACAGAAGGAGATTTTGCTTCTTGTTCTGGTAATAAAGACTACAGAGAGACTGTGCCAGTGAAACCTTTTCCAATGTTTCAAAAGAAAATGAGAGCAGGAAGGGAGCATGAGAGTTGACTAGAAGAATTGAGAATATGTTGGAAATGAAGCAGCAGCAGGATTTGGGAGATGGAGATTGACAGAAATAAAACCAGTAACTTAGAATTTCACAAATGTGGAATTATAAAGCAATAATTATATTTGTAAAATATGATAGAACAAGGAAATCTGGGAATATTGGACTTTTTGGGACTTTGTTGGACTTGTGGACTCGTAAGTATATGGTCAACTTCATGTCATTAATATTCGGAAAATACTTAGGAGAAAGGAAGAGGAGGGAGAAAGTTAACTATATAAAACATTTTTTTAATAGTAAAGTTAACTGTAAATAAAATAATTTTTTCTTAATAGTGCTATTTTTATAGTGTGTAGTGCTATTTTATAGTGTATGATTTTCTTTGCATGCTATAAAGTAAGGTTTTCTAAGCTGTTTTTAAGTGTATTAGGGATACTACTGCAAACAGGTACTCCTGTTTTTTTTCTCCCTTTTCTCTCTCTCTCCTAGTTGAGTTTTGAAAAATGTCGGCACTGCAATGTAAAAAAAAAAAAGTCTGGTTAAAAGAGCACGAGAAAAGGAAAATTAATGTGTTTTTTCTCTTTCCCACATAGGAGAATTGCTGGATTAAAGCACTTAGCTTGATCTGGTAACAAGTTTAAAGAGAAAGCAAGTAAATGAAAAAGAATATTGAATATTATAAGGCTTTTTTCAAGCAAATAAATGTATGGTTAGTAACAATTCTGTATCTGGTCCTCATGTCTTCGTGGAGACTCTGATAAGCACAAATTGACTACAATGTGATAAAGAGAAATTGTCTAGAAGATAATGTTCTCTGAAATCATTCAGGTGTTTTCCCAGCTGAGAGAGCTATAAAAATAAAACCAGAGAGCACTTAGTAGAAGCACAGGGTTCATCATGCATCATAGCATGTATAACCTTTCTTTTATGTTAACTCAGGTCTGGGAGTGTGACGGTCAGTTTGAGAAATTTCTTCCTACTAGAAGGTTAAAACTTCAATATTTGAAGATGTGCATAGTTTTGTATGTTAGTATTAAGTTAATAGGTTTTAGTGAGGTATTGGGGGTATGTTTTTTGAGGGCTTTCAATAAAACAAAATGTTTTGTAAGATGTGACATTGGCTGAAATGGATATGACAAGAAACAATTATATAAATCTTCAACCTGTCAAACAGTGTATGGATGTAACACAAAATCTGAAACAAGACATTTAACAAACAAAAGCTGTTATACAATAAAGGTGGGAACAATAACTTTTTAATGCAATGATGCTTTCTGTAATGTCTTTAAATGTCAATGGTCTCACAGATAAATACAAAAAAGAAAGAGTAGTGAACTGTATTAAAAATGCAGAGTGCAAATAGCTATGCTACAGGAGACACACTTGGAAAAAAAATGAACATATGAATTTGATAAAGAAAGGTTTTTCAGGATGGTTATTCAGTGGAAAACTTGCGGCAAAGCAAAAGAGAAGTACTTATATTAATTGCAAGAGGAGATCCAATAGTGATAGAAAAGGATAAAAAATATAATGGCAGATTTGTAATACTAAGGGGCTACTAGCAAGGGAGGGAGGATTAAATTGACATGTATTTGTATTCCACCTAAAACTGCTGCAATGGAGCTTAAGTAAATTCTGGAAGAAATAATCAGCTTTCAGCAATAAATATTACTTATAGGTAGGGACTGGAATTTGATCAGCAGTAAAGATGTGTGTGTGGGGTCCAGAAGGGCAAGTATAACAAAGGAGGGTAGACTTTCAAAGAAAGTTATGGAAATATTTGGCATGGAAAATGTGAATTTAGTACTAGGAGTTCAGATTGAATGTATATATTATTCCCTAAGATAAAAAAAAACTGGGCTAGGCTAGACAGATTTTAAATTTCACAGGAACACATGCATTTAATTGAAGGTCTTGATATGCACCCAATAACTATTTCAGATCATGTACCAGTAATAACTAGAATAAAAACACAGGGTAATGAAATAAAAATGAGACACTGGTGCTTTCCCACCTATCTGTTGAAAAGAGAGGAATTTAAGAAATGGATAGTAGAAATTTCTCAGGAGCTGTTAGGGAAGATAGAAATTTTTTCCGAAAATATAGCTAGGGAGTGGGATAAAATTAAAGTGGAGTTTAAAAATATGGGACATAAATGAAAGGGAGATATGGTTAAGAAGTAACAAGAATTATTTAGTGGCACTAACATATGTTGATGTTTTGCAGAATAGGGAGAATCCCACAGAACAAGAAGAGGAGCAACTGCAGAATGCTTAACAGAAAATAAGGGATTACCTCGATAATATACATGAGTTTAGAAAGACTGTCTTTAAGCAAATGATTTTTGATAATCTAGAGCATAAAAACTTTTAGCACACTATTGCAGGCAACAAAGTGGATTAAGAAAGATACAAATGGAAATGTTTATGGAAGAATTTAACAGTATTTTAAGAGGAGGAGAAATACCAGCGTCTTGGAAGAAAGCAGTGGTACCTTTAATACCTAAAGAGGGTAAAGATCCATCAGGTCCAGCTTCATACAATCCCATTTCAATACTAAACCATGATTATAAAGTCTTCATGTCTATAATGGCTAAAAGAATGGCAAAAGTAATGCCAAAATTGATAGATATGGCTCAGAATGGTTTTGTGGAGGGGAGGCAAACATTTGACAACATTAAAAGAACACTGATGATCCAGGAGGATCAGCTGCAGAATGCTAAGCAGAAAATAAGGGATTACCTGAATAATATACATCTGTTTAGAAAGATTGCTGTTAAAAGCAACTGTTTTTTGATAACACTAGAGCACAAAAACTTTTAGCACAACGATTCAGGCAATAGACTGTAGAAAGGGTTGTCACCAGGCTTAGGGAGCCTATAACAAGGAAGGTAACAAAGGAACCTGTAGGGATGTTAGAAATATTTTGGAAATTCTGTGAAAGTCTAAAAGAAGAGAAATATGGTAATTAAGAAAAAGTACAAATGGAAATGTTTATGGAAGAATTAAATCTATCAAGTTTAGAGGTAGATGAGGCTCAATTATTAACAGTTAGGATAGGCGGACATGAGTATAAATGGTGATGTATAACCGATCTACAGGAAAGCCCCCAGAAACAAAAGTTATTCATGTGGAAGTTAGGAAGCTAGGAGGAAAAAAAACTGATAAAGATTGGGAATGTTTTGTTTAACATATTTTAAAAGGAGAATGAGTACCAACATCCTGGAAGAAAAGCAGTGGTAGGTGTAATACCTAAAGAGGGTAAAGGTCCATCAGATCCAGCTTCATACAGGCCCATTTCAATACTAAGCCACCATTTTAAAGTTTTGTTGTCTATAATGGCTAAAAGAATGGCAAAAGTGATGCCAAAATTGATAGATCAGTGTGGTTTTGTGGAGGAGAGGCAAACATTTGACAACATTAACAGAACACTGATGATCCAGAGGGAAGCAGAATGTAAGAAAACACCACTGTTGTTGGTAGGTCTTGATCAGAGAAAGCATTTGTCAGAGTAAGCTGGGACTTTATGAGCAGGACAATGGAAGCATTTGCATTTCCTGATAAAATTATAAGGTTGATGAGGAGGACATATGAGGGAATGGAGGTAAACATCAAAGTGTGTAGGGTCCTCTCTGATAATTTCTGCTTGAGCAGAGGAACAAGGCAGGGGTGTCCTCTTTCCCCTTTGTAATTTGCATTATATTTAGAACCATTGGCAAAGAAGATAAGGGACTCAGAAATTCGGGTCTATATTAGAACAGCGAAGTTTCAAAACTTCGAATTTTCTAATATCAACCCCTATTCAGCGAAAGCTGAAAACATCGAACATACAGAACAGCAAATTTTTACCTAGGTAAAAAATTTGCTGTTCCAAAACACATGCGCACAACACAAGCAAACCAAACAAACAGCAATCCACACACATACACCTAAAATCTTACACCTAACCCAACACTAAACTATACACACACCACTAACTATCCACTTACCTTAACCCAAACCCTAACCCTAAGGTCTGTCACTATCGCACACTTACCTCATTTGCACCCTAACCCTAACTCACCTAACCCGCCCTAACCCTCACGTCCACACACTCGCACACATACCTAACCCGCGCCCTAACCCTAACTCACCTAACCCACATGTCCACACAATCGCACACTTACCTGAACCCGACCCGTAACTTTCCACCACAGCCCTGAAAATACCAAAGCAACAGAAATGGACAACCAAATTCTTTCCCTAGGAAAAAATTTGGTTTTCTGTTGCTTCAATATTTTCAACTTTCGCTGAATAGGGGTCGATATTAGAACATTCGAAGTTTTGAAACTTCACTGTTCTAATATAGACCCAGAAATTCAAGGATATAATTGGTATGGTAGTCATGAAAAGCTGGCTCTGTTTCCAGATGATATTGTTTTATACCCGACAAAACTAGAAAATGGCAATACAGTGTTGTGGAACATTTTGAGACAGTTTCAAATCTTTTTGGAATACAAAATTAATGAAGCTAAAACAAAGACAGTAGCAATAAATGCTAGCGGGTTAGGTGATAAATTATGTACCCACACAAACTGGTTCAGCAATGTCCATATTTATGGGGACATAAGTATTTAGGAGTATGGATTAAAAATTATTCCAGTGTGACAGGTAAGGATATGTAGGAAGAAACTGGAAGCTGTGCTATATGGATATGGATAGTATGATACAAGGAGTTAAAAGGTTTTAGTCCCTTTAGTCTTATACACAGGTCAGGCTTATTTATCAACCAGAGGAGAATTTGTGGATAGCCATTAATAAAGAGTTGAATGATTTTATCTGGGAGGGGAAGACAGCAAGAGTCTAGTGGGATAAGCTAATTCTACCAATAAAACATGGCGGATTGAGATTACCCGATTTGAAGGGGTATTTCAGAGCTACACAGTTAAGGCTCCTATACATAGCACAAGCAGAAGCCTATAATTCAAATTGCAAAGGGGTGATGAAACAGGGGAAGTTCAGGAAACAAGGAGAGATGGGGATTTTGGATGCAGATCTATAAGGAGAATAACACTAATCATAAAATAATATTGTATTCATAAAGTAGCAGAAATATTTTAAGAACTAAGCCAACACGCGAATAGAGAAAGGAGATTCAGCCGATAGGAATGGCAGCAATTAAGGATACAGACAATAGGCAAGAGGTGACTGGAGTTTATTGGAGAAAACTGGTGGAGAAACCAAGGTATTGGGAGAAAATAACGCCAGGAATTTATTTGGACTGCTGGTTGGTGTCCTAAAAGGCTGGCACTGGTAGAGTTTTTAGTAGAACCTGGAAGAGAAGTTGCCATTAAAATGGAATAATTAGTAGAGCATATAAAATATTGCATGATAACTATAAGACTCAATCAGAGGAGGTTAGAACTGATTGGGAAGAGAGATTGGATAAGCATTTCACAAAGAAATAATGGGGGTATGTGTCTGTCTCCCAAATATGCAACAGAATCTAGAAGATTTAGGATTTTTGCTTGAAAATATTTACACAAATGTTTTTATATCCCAGGTGGATTCCAAAGAAGTTTTCCTCAGGTAGACAGCAAATGTTGGAGGTGTGATGGGGAAGAAAGAGGTAGTTAAGGACATATTTTCTAAGAGTGTAATGAGTTGGCAGACTTTAAGGATTCCCTGCAGACTACTCTATCAGAGATACTGGGTGTGCAAATTGGTTTAACTAGGGAAATGTTTTTTCTGTGCTATGATACAAAATTGGAATTGCTTAAAAATAGTAAGGCCTTGCTGAGTCTAATTATGGTGTCTACCAAAGTAGCAATTACTAGAACATGGAAACCAAAGTCCAA
The DNA here is from genome assembly GCF_019279795.1 of Protopterus annectens. Lineage (NCBI taxonomy): Eukaryota > Metazoa > Chordata > Ceratodontiformes > Protopteridae > Protopterus > Protopterus annectens. The sequence continues at coordinate 1,225,443,875 of NC_056725.1, forward strand.
ACCAGCTGTACTGTAGTGAAAATAGTCACAGATATAAAACAACTGGAATTAGGATCTTTAAAAAGGGTAGGAGCAAAATATGTAGGAAATAAATGGGAATTATGGGAACAATGCATACAGGTGAGGAATGAAGTTTAAAAGAAGGCAGGACTTGAATGAGCTATGTAATGTTTGTCTAGCAGTGATTGAATAAGATTATAAGTGATGCATAATATTTGCAACTAAGACTATGTCATTATGGTTTGTGATGTGAAATGCTTGCATCTGGGATTATGTCAGTGTGGTTTGTTTTCATTTTTATGAATGTATGATTCCCTGTGTCACAAACGGTAATTTAATAAAGATGTTTCTTGTTTAAAAAAAATAACTTTCATATCAAAGATAGTTGGAGTCCAGTCATAACTAAGCTATTAATCTGTTTTCTACTCAAATAATTTTAACAGAGTAAAATTTGTACTTCACTCTGTAGATGTTCATAGGTAGCTCAGATGTTATCTGTGTAGAAAAAATAAATCAGAAAAGATTTTTTATTCCAGCTCTTGCACAATCCCCTCCCATTTTTGGACCTGCCTGATGACTCCCCTGCCTTTGCCTAGTTGGCCTGTTTGTTCCCTTGGCATTGGGGGCCAGGCATCCCCAGGCTAGTCTGGTCCTAGGACTTATTCATTCCTGCCCAGGTAACTCAGTCAGCCCATCTATTCCCCTCTGATGAGAGTCATTTGGTAGGGAATGGACTAGCTTCAAGTCCAGTTGAGCAGGCTAACCTCTCTTACTGCTTGGAAACCGAACCCTGTGCCAGCCTTCTAGCTTTATTAGAGTTGGCGAGCCTACAGTAACATTCATGATGTCACACACAAGTTCTCTACTTGCAGCTGCGCTGTCTCTGCAACCTTTTACTCCACAGCTGCAATACCTATTTTCCCCTCTAAGCGTCACCCAACTGGCAAGCTAGAGTTGGCACCTGCCCATCAGGATGGGTAAACCAGCAGCAGTTGCCTTCCTCCTGGCCCAGTCCTTGCAACATTTTTGCCTCTAATTAAATTGGGTCATTTGGGTTGCAGTAAGGATTTCACCCTTGTCCGCCATGGGGAGAAAAAGATGCTTAGCGTTTTGTATCTTTCATCAAAAATAAAACAGGCTCAAAGGTTTCCAGGTTAACCTTGTTAAGATGGCTTTCTGACTGCATTAAATTCTAGAAATGCAACAAATGTTTGCCTTCTTAACCTAGAGGTTATTCAGCTGAAGAAGTAACTACTTCTGAAGCCTTTTTTTTTTTTGCCCCTGCTGCTATTTGATAATCAACCCTTTCCGACCAGTTGGCCCAGTCATTCTCCCTTCCAGTCACCAAAGGGTGCGGGTTGGCCAGGAGGAATCATTATTAAGGCAGCCATCTGGTGGTGGTTTGATTTTTGTGCTTTGGGTCCCTATCCTCCCTGTGCATGCCCTGTACCCCCTCAGCATTTGACATGCAATGGGAATGATGGCAAGAGCATGTTATTTGCTTCCACAGTTGATATAATTTCTCAAGGCTGCTGTCCTCACCTTTGACATTATAGACTAGATGTGATTTCCAGCTCCAGGTTGCCTTTGAATCCATAGTTATCAGATAAATGTTTCCAAAAAGCTCTACACTGGAGTATGAACTGGGAACTGTGTCCTTTTGGTAGATAGAGGTGGATCCCCCCCTCTCTTGCCAAATGCAAAAATTACTTACTTACATAATTTTCGATCTGTATGGATAGTAATCACCCTCCTTTCCGCACTCATACTCCTGATTGGGCCTGGAAGGTGCATATTACTGGTGTTCTGATTGTTGTTGCTGTTGGTTGTATTTTTTTTGTTTGTTTACAGAGTTCAGTTTTACTCCATCTCAGTTTCAGGCTAAGTGACATTTATCGAAAGTTCTTTTTTGCACAGCATTATGGGTAAGGAGTACAAGTCGAGTGCAAAAGTTTTAGATGTCACACTGTGTTACATCCTGCTGATATTAGTCCTGCATGACAAAGACAGAACTACCCATACATATTTAGCATTATGCAAAAGTACTTTTGTTTCTGTAGTATTATTACAGAAGATTGCTTATCACTATTGTCAACTTATAGCCTGTACTTTCCAAAGAAATATTATACTATGTGGAAGTCTACCCAGATGTAGTGATTTACTGTTATAGCAACCCTTCATGAAAGAGATAGTATATTCATGTGTGTGGCATTTACTTCAACAGTAGAGTTCGAGCAGAAGTCACTGTTAACAGTAAAGGTTTTGTACTCCCATTGCCTTAGTTGCTATTTGTACATAGTTTTGTTATTTTACTATGCATAGAGTTATTTTCACTTGTTAGCAAGTTTTTGTGGATATTGGGTTCCTTGTTGGTGTCCTGCAAAAACATTCTGTTGCTTTACAGCATTTGTAACTTAAGTTCAAAATATTATATTTATATATGTTTTTACATTACAGGGATTAACTAGTATACTAGTATCTAAATGCTTGTGAGTATTTGTAATGTTCTGTCTGAACAGGGTTCACCAGCTGCCCAGATGGCTTATAATAGTATTACATGCTTTTTTACCATATTGCAAAGTTTATTTATTTATTTATTTTTTATTTTACATTTGTTGACCGGGCTGGTTTTTGTTTTTAATCAGAATCTAAACAGAAGCGTCTTCGTTTCTATGTTTTACTATATGCATACATAAGTTTGTATGGTTGATCTCCCTAGCACTTTTGTAGCTCCACAAGATTATAGGTTCATAGGTGAGTACTAGGCTAGCTGCTCTTGCAGGCCATTTTAAGCCTACCCGACTTCCCCTTTTGTTCTCAAAATAATCTATCCCATATGATTATAGACTGGCCATACCCATCCCATGACTGAAAATTACATGTTAGCCTTAATGGGAATAACTGGGATCATACCATATATAATTTTAGTGGACCCATACATGGCATAAAGCATTTAGGAGCTGCTTCTGTCCATTAGTAGTACAGGGGCATTTCTTGGGCAAATTTTCTGTTTCCCATCCATAAGTCTAAGTTGCCCTAGAATATGGACAGAGATGAACTTTGTTTTATGTAGATGGGGACTCTATTCCACTGTGCGATATACCTGCCCCTCCAAACTATTCTAATGATGTTGCAGAAGAGGTTTAGATCCCTAGACCAATTTTTTTTATACCAGTTGACTTACTGATGTGCAGTAAATTCATCAGTAATGGGTCTGAGGATGAATTATATTAGACACAGGTCACTTCTTGGCAGTCTGTAGGATACCGAGTATAGTGATAGGGCTTTGAGTTGGTTCATGTAGAAAATGTTGTTTAGGCTGTCATTTTGTTAAGTGAACTTATTGCCTTCATTTTCACTAAAATTGCTTTTCTCTCCTTATAGCTTATAAAGAACTGCAGTATATTGGATATTGTAATTGTTCCTTATATAATTAGATATGTCATTTTATCTAGTCTTATTCATTATAGAACACAAGTGCCTTTTAATGCAACTGTCTTACCCTGCCAGAAGTATCAATCTTGGCAGGGAAGACAGGTTTGAAGGATCAAAGAGAGTGAGGGATATGTAACAAGATCTTCACTCTACCAACTTCAGGAAAGTACACCAGACAAAAGACCAGTGTTAGCTCAGGGTGTATGTAACAACTTGGAAGAAATCCTGGCAGGGTACTAGGATTCCAGAAGATGAGTAAATCCAAATGTAATGATGTGCTGTTACACACTGACCTGTCCTAAAAGATATAGGGGCAAATTCAATAAAGCCTACACAAAGTGTACACTAAGTGTACATGATATGTATTCAAGAACATTCTTATCATATTTTTTGTGCTTTCTAGTCACTCAGAAAGATTACACTAAGTGTACATGTAGTCTACACTTTGTGGTAACCTTTATGAATCCCTGTCAACGTTTAAAGCTGCAAGAATATCAGTAGGAAAACTGAAATTAGGAGAAAGAAGGTATGAGTTATGTCTGTGTTGTCTGTTCACTCAGAACGGTGTACACTTAGTGTATGCATTCTTGAATCCCAGTGATACTTTTATTGAAAATAGCTTTGCATACATCTGTACTGTATAATGCATTGAATTACAGTTTGCTTTGAATCCTGGTTCAGCCACAAAATAAATAAATAAAGATAAATCTTCTAACCAGGTCATTAAACTTTTGAAGAGACATTTTGAGCCAAGTAATTTGTAATTGCAGAAGGATTTCATTTCAGTCATTGAAACCCAGTCTGATGAGACTTTAATGTGATATGGCGCCGAGTTGAAATAATGTACTATGAACTATGAATTTGGTTTAAATGTAGATGAATCACTTAGAGTTAGATTCATTAGTGGCATTTGCAGTGAAGCCTTGCAGGGAAAACTAGTTTCTGAACTGAATTTAATATTTTCCAAGGCATTCAACATTGTCTTAAGCATGGAGACCACAGGCAAAGATATGGAACAGTTGAGGAAGCAGGAAGCACAGGTTGGTACTTAATAAAAATTGAAATACATGCAAATCCTATTAAAGGTGTTATCGGTGTAAGAGTAAAAGTCACACTCCATGTGTCTATTAAGTATAAACAGGATAAATGCTATAGTAAAGTACAGTTGCAAGACAAGTCTAACTAGTAATTTTCATAGCAAAAGCACTATATATATGTAGAGGATGAACATATGTGAAAGTAACATTGCATTAATATTTTTTTATTCATTTTCAGAGAGAAAAATAATCTTGTTTGCTAACAGTTATTTAACATTATTGAAAAAGGACATAAAATTAATGAAGGTACAGCAGTATCTGTTATTGAAAAAAATACAAAAAGCAATACAGGTACAGCAGTATCTCTTATACCTGAACAAATGATGTAAGATGAGAAAGACTAAGGCTGGCAGGACTTGGGAATGTTAGCATCTAAAACTTTCCCAGGCTGTTGCCCCCACCCTTACTCATAATACTCTGTATGCAAGTTTTTACTCTAGGTGTGTCTTGCTGTGTGTAAGCAATCACGTTTTTAACTATGTTGTCTCAAATATTTCTGAATTTGTACAGGTTTTGTGTTTCATTTTGGTCATTAACCTCATTTTCCTTCATGGACCATCTCTCAGGTCAGAATGCTCCTCCCTCTCTCTCTCTCTTTATTTTCTGCTGTTTTCAGCAGATTTCTAGCTTAAACTCTTCCTCAAAGGCAGTGCAGTTTTAGTTTTGTTTTACAGTTTTCAGAATTTACATTTTTGCCTGTTCTAGATGTAGTATCAAGAAAATAATACTTTTACAGTAGTATTTTGGCACTTTGTACTTCAGGTAATTCACTGTTAATTTTTCTGCTTATTTTGTGTCTATGCATGTGTTTTTACTGTCTCTGTTTGTTTCACGCTATTCCTCATTGTTATGTGCTTATTACATTGATAATTCTGCATAGACTTTAGGAAGAGTAAGTGTGGTAAAAAATCCTAACATGTGACAAACTTTCCTTTTGAGCGTACTGTCTAGAAGAACATTTTGATGACATATGTGAAATATGTTAAAGCTATGACTATTAAAGAAGGAAAGAAAATTCTTAGTCAGTGTTTAAAATGATTTCCCAGCGTTCGGACACTTAGCTTTGCACCATGGCATGTGGTGCATAAACTGTCAAACAGAACACTTTTGCCTTCTTATTAACCTGGAAAATACTTTTAAAATATACATTTTGTATGCGCTAACATCACTGAGGAAAAACAAGGAACTTTAACCTCAGAGTAGGAAAAATGTGAGTTGCATCCTTTGACTTTAATGGACACAACAAGTTTGTGGATGCACCACACATTACCCAATTTAATGTCACAGCATTTATTTGGGCTGTGGTTTTATAAAAAGTTTAGAAACCTTTTTTTGGTAAAAAGGACCAAACATTTAAGTAAGAACAAGTGGGATAAGTACATTGTGGCAGTTGACTCTTCAAATGCAGCTATGTATATAGAAATATTGGAAAATCACTTTAAAGCAGGCTCCATCTGTACATCTGTTAAGATTTTGACCTCAGTCTCTCACCATAGGTTGACTCCTCCTGGCTCAAGGGTCAAGTGCTGGTTGAGAAGCCCTGAGATGATTAAAAAAAAATTGAGAATGAGGAATGTAATTAAAGCATAAGATTGACAGGTATGATAAGGACTAACAAGAGAATCCTCTCTTGTTTCTAATTTCAGAAAAGCAGAGGTCTAAGGGTGTTCCACAAATTTCATACTTTTCTGATGTTACTGAATTACAAGTTATTGTTGTACCAGAATGTTCTCCTATAAAACATATACCAGCTATGTTTGACCTTGAAGAAAGATTGCTTGCAGAAGCTCTTTGTTTGCAGTGTTTTGTTACCTGTTGATATGGACTACAGAAAGATGTGAATGATGTCTTAGGACCTTCTCCCAAATGGTATCAAGGTAGTTAGAAGTCATTTTTCATTATCAAGTTTTCTGTAGCACCTTCTAGATGCTCCTTGTTAGGTCCTTTGTTAGCCCTGCTCTCACCAAAATTTAGCCAGTGAACTGTAGTGCTGAAGTCCATGGGAGTGTCAATGTCAGCTGCTGTCTCATCATTGAGACAACAGTTATCTATGTCAGTGCCCTACACATTGACCTTGCCATTGATATCATTGACCTAAGTACTTGTGCCTCTGGCATTGCGGAGACATGACCCCAGAGCTTGGGCTCAGTCCCTTGATATCAGGGTAAGCTCCAGTCCCTTCATGACCGATATTGATGTTGCTGGGAATGGCTTTCCAGCCATTGGACTAACTGCTGTTGATGGCCTCTGGGCCAGTTTGTGTCTCAACCTTGATGATTAGGATTGATCAGCCCATCAGGACTGTATAAAGAACATTGTTCTCAGTCGTAATGGGTATAGATATTGGCAATTCATTATTGATCCTAATGAATCTTATACTGGTTTTGGTCCCAGTTTCAGTACTAATGACGAAAGCTGAGATGCATTTGCTTCCCTCAGCATCTACGTGTATACATCCAAGACATTCCTTTTTCTTGGCTGTTTGACCACCCACAGTCTCTGTACTTAGGTTGGTAGGACACTGAAGGACACTCTGTTATATCTGGTAAAGTACATGTTAATTCCTCCTTCTACCCATCACTTTCAAGAAAGGCAAGAGGTGTACTGCAAGAGTTTGCGCATAAGGTCCCCACAAAACTCTCCCATTTCAGCTATCAGTGAAAATGAGGGTGTAGATTCCCCACCATTACTTCAGGATGACCCCCAAATTTGTGCAAGTGTTTGAGATGAGGAGGCAGAAGGGGGATGGCCCAACAACTCCCCATCCTCTCCTCAATTCATCCTGCAAGATGCCTTCTTTTCCCCTCCAGTCTTCTTCCTTGGTAGTTTTCCCAGTCAACAAGCCGGTCTGGCTGGTGGTCAGAACAGTGTGAGGGCACCCTGATGTTGTGGCACCTGTATAGAAAAGGCCAGATGAGATTACTCAGCATTTCCAAGACTTGGCTTGCTGAATGGGTACTCCTAAAGGGATTCCATTGTTGCTGTAACAGCCATTAAAAAGAATCCTACTGCACAGAGTCCAAATGTCAGTCAGCCAAATAGAGTCTCCTGTCCTGAACAGGTTCATAAAGCATGTTACCTGTTTATTAGGTTCATCTGATCTGACCTATGAGTTCTCCAGCCCAGCTTGGATCTGATCCAGCTGATTTAGTGCACCAGCCTTGATTCCCTCCTAAACGTTTTCCCTTAATACCTTGCTCCTCCCTGACTAACTCAGATTTCATTTGCTGTCTCTTGGAGAATCATTTTGGGGATCTGGCAGGTGGGTGACCCACCTCTTATTTGTGCTAGTTAAGTTTTGGTATTAGTCATTTTCTGAGTCAGACAACTGTCATTGCTTGTTAGCTAGTATCTTAGATTATTTCTGGTTTCTTCTCATCCTGTTTAGGAGAGAAAAAATTTGAAGTTCTGCGTGCTGTTCCCTTTTTGGCCTTTAGCCATCTTGTTCCCACCTCATCTCTTTTATTTCAAAACTTTTCTCACCTTTAATGTGACCTATAACCTGTACAATTCAATTGAAAAACAAATCTGTTAGGGGAAAAAATATAAAAAATAAAAAACAAAGAATAAACCGGTTGCATACGTGTGCACACCCTTAAACTAATACTTTGTTGAAGCACCTTTTGATTTAATTACAATATTCAGTCTTCTTGGGTAGGAGTCTATCAGCAGGGCACAGCTTGACTTGGCAATATTTGCCCACTCTAACTTGCAAAAGCACTCCAAATCTGTCAGGTTGCAAGGGCATCTCTTGTGCACAGCCCACTTCAGGTCACCCCACAGATTTTCTATTGGATTTAGGTCTGGGCTCTGGATGGGCCATTCCAAAACTTTAATTTTCTTCTGGTGAAGATATTCTTTTCTTTTGTTGATTTGGATGTATGCTTGGGGTCATTGTCATGTGAAATTCCTCTTCATCTTCAGCTTTCTAGCAGATGACTGAAGGTTTTGGGCCAAAAGTGACTGGTATTTGGAACTGTTCATAATTCCCTCCACCTTGACTAAAGCCCCAGATGTTCTTTGTGTTTCACTGTTGCACTTATCACATTTGGGTTATCCCTGCCAGGGTAGCCCTCAGCTGGCCCGAATACCAGAGGCTTAGTATTCCTGTGTCGGTTGCTGTCGCTTCAGGACTGATGTCAGGTCATCAGTAGTATAAAGTAAGGCAGCCGACACCATTATATCAGTCTTTCTTGCCATGGAGCCCGAAGCAGAAGCAGTGTGCGCGAGTGCTGGATGGCTGCTACCTGAGTTTCGTCTTCCGAATTGAAGCTGAAGTCTTCTAAAGCTAAGTACCTCATTGGGGATCCTTTTTTCTTGCACTAACCGATGTCAGAAAAAGTTAACTATTGTCTCGCCTGTAGAAAGCAAATACCTCACCAAGACTTTTATTCTTACTGCGTCACTTGCTTATGCCCAGACCATGACATCCCCCGCTGTCGCTTTTGTGCTTTATTCAACGCCAGAACTGTACGTCGTCGGACCTTTATTGTAGCTAGATATTTAAGATTACAGTCCTCGAATTCTGATATGGCTTTGGTAAGCCATCCGATAACAGATCTTCCAAAAAAACATAATGATAGAGAGACAGACTGCACAGGTGCAAACCTACCGATAACGTTTCGGTTAAGCTAGTTGTCAGTTCTCCGGTCCTCAGTGAGATGTTTTCGCAGCCCGTGATGCCCACTTCTGTGGATTTGCAGGCCGCTACTGAGACCCTTTTGGAGTCCGGTATGCCGCAAAACTCTTCTTCGACTAAGGATCCTGCGGTTGTCTCTCCCTTGGATGGGTCCAGAGCCGCTGAGCAGGCACCGGCTTCCGAGAAAGTACTTTGCACTACCGTTTCTCAACACAACCAGGCAACTTCTTTTACGTCTACCATTCTTTCTAAAACTACCGCACAGGGTACGAACCACACTCAAGAAACCAATGACCCAATCTCAGGCACCTGCTTCCTTGCCTCAGTCTCAGATGCTTAAAATGGCGGAAGACTTTATCGTGCTGATCAGGGAAAGCCAAGCTAACCCTTCCAAAAGAAAAAGAGATCTGTCCCCGGTAGTTTTGTCTGAGTTAGGAGTCTGATGACTCTGATGCATCTGAATATGAAGACATGCAACCCCTCTCTGTTTATGAGGATTCTGATGCAGAGGACTCCATTCCTTCAGCCTCCCCCTGTCCCCCGAGGACTTTTCCTGTGGGGAAACCCTTCATACCTTAAGGGAGCATTTCCAATGGGAATGTCAGGACTACCCTCAATCTAAAAAGAGACTCAGGGAATTCTTAAATCTTCCACAGCACAGACCCCTGGCCATTCCTCCAGTCCTGGATGTTGTGGATGATGTTTTCCCAGAATCCAGTTTGACTCCTGACACCCTCCCTCCTGCACCCAGAAAACCTGACAGGTATTACAGAGTCCCTGATGCTCACAAATTTATTTTCAAAAATCCTACTACTGACCCTGAGGTAATTTCTCAAGGGCCTAAAGGAATGAAAGCAACCTCTGCTAAGAATCGCACCCCCTCAGACAGGGATTCCCAAGCACTAGACAGATGGGGTAAAAAAGTATACACCTCTGCTACTCTTGCTACCAGAGCACTAAATTGCCAGTCCCATATGCTAAAATGTCAGCAACATACCATGGAACTCCTCAAACAAAAAGTGTCTTCCTTTCCTGCGTGTGCAGAATCTAAAAAGTTACAAGAGTTAATGCATTCTGCAAGTCAAGTAACTAAGCACACCTTATACTGTGGTTTTGATGCCCTAGAAGCTTCTTGCAGGGCAGCAGTCACTGGTTCTGTCCTTAGAAGGCATGCATGGCTTAAGGAACAGCCCTTGCCAGACCATGTTAAATCTAAATTGTTGGATGCACCCTTGCAGAAGGACAACTTATTTGGCACTAAGGCAGAGGAAGTCTTAAAAAAGATGGAAGAAAAGCTAAATCTATGCAGGCAGTTAAGGATTTCTTACAGGTCCAGTCACCCAGGTTCAGCAGGCATTGCCCCTCCAAGCACTGGTCCTTTCCTGCTCCCGCCAGGTCAGTTCAGCCCAGACCCTGTGGAAACAGACCCCACAGACAGCAGCTACAGGGAATGCAGAGATCAAAACAGTGGAATTCTTCCATTTCAAAAACAGGGAGTTCTAAGCCACCCCCTCAGGGTAAGAACTCACAATGATTCTTCTCCCCCACCACCTCCCTCTGCCTACCTTCACTTACCCCTAGGAGGAAAACTCTCCTTTCACGCAAGCAACTGGGCCACCATTACCAATGACTGCCGGGTCCTCAACATAGTGTCCCAGGGATACATATTTTCTTTCACGCTCTTCCAACCCCAAAAGGGTTCCCAGATCTACCTCCAAACCAATGGGCAGAGGTGCAAAAGCAAGTCCTTTCCATGCTCTCTATGAGGGCAATAGAGCAAGTTCCTGCAGAACAAATAGGCCACTGTTTCTACTCCAGACTTTTTCTAGTACGCAAAAAAGATGGCACCTGGTGCCCCATCCTCTATCTATCCATTCTAAACACCTTCCTGGTGATACCAAAATTCAAAATGCTTACCCTCCAGCAACTGCTACTGCTACTCCTGCTCTCCAAGGATGCTTGGCTAGCCACCTTAGACCTAAAAGAGGCCTACCTCCACATTCCTATCAGGGAATCATGCAGGAAATATTTATGTTTCAGGGCAGGATCTCTGCACTTTCAGTTCTCTGCACTTCCCTTTGGCTTAGCTACTGCTCCCAGAGTTTTCACAAAATGTCTGGCTATGGCCATTGCCTTTTGCAGACAAAGAAATATCCAAATGTACGTATACTTAGACAACTGCCTGGTTCAGGCAGACAGTCAGGAAAAGCGGCTCAAGCACCTGGCCTTTGTAAAGTCCCTTCTGACCTCCCTAGGGTACACTATCAACAAAAAGAAATCCAAACTATTACCCACCCAAAGGATTATATTCCTGGGAGCAAGTCTGGACACAGCATCCCAGATGGTATTCCTTATACCAGAAAAGCAAACTTACCTGACAGCCTACTTCTCTCAACTAGCCACCAGACCCCAGTTATCTGCAAGGTAAATCCTGCAAGCTTTGGGGTTCATGGCATCTTGCATTCTACTCATTCCATATGCCAGACTGCATATGAGGAAACTTCAGTGGTACCTAAAAAGCCTTTGGTGTCAACACTTTCAAGACCTGGAAACTCTTATACCCATGATACCTTGCCTCAGGAAAGATTTTCTTTGTTGAGCAGCAGCATGCTCTCACAACAGGGGACTACCTTTCTCACCACCCCCATCCACCCAGACCCTCACCACAGATGCATCAGACTATGCCTGGGGTGCAAACCTGGATGGCAGGTGCATACAGGGCCAATGGAGCCCACAGCAAATCCATCTGTGCATCAACCAAAAAGAGATGTTAGCTGTCCAGCATGCATTGACAGCTTGCAGTCCCCTTCTCTCCCCAGGGGTTCTCTTGATCAAAACAAACAACACCACTGTGATGTGGCATATCAACAAGCAGGGAGGGACACACTCCTACCCTCTATGCATTACCACCTGCCTATCTTCTCCAACTCCAGGGCAGGCTTTGCCACTGCAGTCTTGCAGGGCATCCTAGCCAGTCCCTAGTCTCATTGACTGCCTCTACCCTTTTGTACAGCTTTGGGAATCAACCCAAATGTGATGACTGCAACAGTGAAACATGAAGAACATAGTACAGTTGTGTACACTTACCATAAATGTAGATGTTCGAGTGTATTCACTGTTGTAGTCCTGGTTTCCCTCCCTACATCCCACTCTTCTTTCTCTCTCTCCTTAACAAGGGGCATTTTGGTATTTACTTTCTACCGGTGTGGTTCTTCCACCAGAACCTGGCTCCCACCTGGGGGCTCCTGACAGTTAGGGCAAGAAAAACTGATGTAATGGTGTCGGCTGCCTTACTTTATACTACTGATGACCTGACGTCAGTCCTGAAGTGACAGCAACCGATGCAGAAATACTAAGCCTCTGGTATTCGGGCTGGCTGAGGGCTACCCTGGCAGGGATAACCCAGATGTGATGACTGCAACAGTGAATACACTCAAACATCTTCATTTATGGTAAGCGTACACAACTGTACTTTCCAGCTGAAAAAGAGCAACCCCAAAGCATGATACTGCCACCACCATGCTTCACCATGGGGATGGTGTTCTTCTGGTGATGCAAAGTGTTTTTTTTGCACCAAACATACCTTTTGGAATTGTGGCTAAAAAGTTCAACCTTAGTCTCATCAGACATAACACATTTTCCCACATGCTTTTGGGAGACTTGATGTATTGTTTTTGCTAATTTTAGCTGGGCCTGGGTGTTTTGCTGTGTAAGAAAAGTCTTTGTCTTGCAACCCTACACCATAGTCCAGACATATGGAGAATACGGTCGATTGTTGTCACATGTAGTACACAACTAGTACTTGCCAGAAATTCCTGCAGCTCCTTCAGTGTTGCTGTAGGTCTCTTGGCAGCCTCCCTGATCATTTTTCATCTTGTCTTTTCATCAGTTTTGGAGGGATGTCCAGATGTTCTTCATGTTTCACTGTTACAGTCATCACACTTGGGTTATCTGCCTGCAGGTAGCCCTCAGTCGGGCCGAATACCAGAGATTTAGTATTTCTGCGTTGGTTGCTGTTGCTCCAGGACTGATGTCAGGGGTATAAAAACAGGCAGCCGATGTCATTGCATCAGTCTTTCTTGCCGAGGAGCCTGAAGCAGAAGTAGTTTGCACGAGTGCCGGTCAGCTGCCTGAGTTTTCGTTTCCGAATTGCATCATCCTGAAGTCATCTAAAGCCAAGTACCCCGTTGGGGATCCTTTTTTCTCTCTAACCGATGTTAGAAAAAGTTAACAATTGTCTCGCCTGTGGGAAGCAAATACCACACTGAGATTTCCGTTCTTACTGCATCACCTGTTTAGGCGTAGACCATGATGTACCTCGCTGTCAGTTTTGTGCTTTGTTCAATGCCTGAACTATTCGTTGTTGGGTCCTTATTGTCACTACATACTTTTGCTCTCGATCTCCGTTTTCCGAAATGCTTCACCAAGCCATCCAACTACTGATCTTTTGAAAAAACATAAGGATAAGGACAGAGACAGACCGCACAGGCTGATTCTCAGTGAGGTGCTTTCGCAGCCCCTGATGCCTGCTTCGATGGATTCCCAGGTCGCCACAGAGACCCGTTCAGAGTCCAATATGCTGTGAGACTCTTCTTTGACTACGGAACCTGTGGATGTCTCTACCTTGGATGGGTCTGGAGCCGCTGTGCAGCCACCGGCTTCTGAGGAAGTTCTTCGCACTACCGATACTCGACACAAACTGACAACTTCTTTCACGTCTTTAGTACTGACTAAAACTACCGAGTATATAAGGCCAAGAGTACGAGCTACACCTAAAAAAACTGTCTACCCAAACTCAAGCACCTGTTTCCTTGCCACAACATCAAATGCTTAAAATGGCAGAAGACCTGTTTATGCTGATTAGGGGAAGCGAGCCTTCTTTTGCTAAGAGAAAAAGAGACCTGTCCCCAGCAGGTTTAACAGACCGAGAGTCCGACTCTGAGGTTTCTGAATATGAAGACATGCCTTTATCTGCTTATGAGGATTCAGATGCAGAAGAATCCATTCCCTCTGCTTCCCCTCAAGAGGATTTTTTTTTTTTGGTGAAACCCTATATACTTTGAGAGCATTTCCACTGGGAATGCCAAGACTATCCTCAGTCCAAAAAGAGACTCAGAGAATTTCTAGGTTTGCCACAACATAGACCTTTAGCAATACTGCCAGTTCTGGATATTGTGGATGATGTCTTTATGAAATCCGGCTTAACTCCTGATACTTTCCCCCTTGCTCCAAGAAAACCAGACAGGTACTTCAGAGTCCCTGATTCGCACACATTTCTTTTCATAAATCCTACTGCTGACCCAGAGGTCATTTCCCAGGGTACCTAAAGGTATAAAAGCAACTACAGCTAAGAATCCCACTCATTCGGACAGGGATTCACAAACATTAGACAGTTGGGGTAAAAAAGTATACACCTCTGTAACTTTTGCCATTAGAGCATTGAATTGCCAGTTTCACATGCTGAAATACCAGCAACATATTATGGAACTTATTAAGGAAATATTAGCTACCTTTACAGACTGTGCAGAAAATAAAGAATTACAAGAGCTTATGCATTCTGCAAGACAAGTCAGCAAGCATACTTTGCAATGTGGTTTTGATGCCCTAGAAGCATCTTGCAGGGCAACAGTCACTGGTTCTGTACTGAGAAGGCATGCTTGGCTTAAGGAGCAGACCTTGCCAGACCATGTCAAATCAAAATTACTAGATGCTCCTTTGAACAAGGACAATCTGTTTGGCACCAAAGCAGAAGAGGTTTTAAAAAAGATGGAAGAAAAGGCTAAATCTATTCAGACAGTCAAAGATTTCTTGCAAGTGCCACCTCCTAGATTCAGTAAATATTGCCCCTCGAAACATTGGTCTTTTCCAGCCCCATCAAGACCACCTTAAACTAGACCCAGGGGAAACACACCCCCCAGAATTCTATCTCAGGGTATGCGGAGATCTAAGCAATGGAATGCCTCCACTTCAGAAACAGGGAGTGCTAACCCACCCCCTTACGGAAAGAATTCACAATGACTTCTCTATTCTTCTCCTCACCTCTGCCCAACTGCTTGTTCCCCTAGGAGGTGAACTTGCCCTTCATGCAAAAAACTGGACCTCCATCACCAAAGACCGATGGGCCCTCAACATTGTATTCCAGGGGTACAAATTTTACTTCCACTCACTGCCAACCACAAAAGGGTTCTCAGACCTTCCTCCAAAACAGTGGACAGAGGCGCAAAACCAAATTCAAATCCTGCTTTCCTTAAGGGCAATTCAACATGTTCCGGCAGAACAAATAGGTTAAGGATTCTATTCTATTCCAGACCTTTCCTGGTACCCAGAAAAGAGGGCATTTGGCACCCAATCCTAGATCTTTCCACTCTAAACGGTGGTACCAATATTCAAATGCTCACCCTTCAGCAGCTTCTTCCCTTGCTGTCCAAAGATGCCTGGTTAGCCACCCTAGACCTAAAAGAAGCCTATCTGTACATCCCTCTCAGGGACTCATGCAGGCAATACCTACGTTTCAGGGCAGGATCTATGCATTGTCAGTTCTCTGCACTTCCATTTGGCTTATCCACTGCTCCCAGAGTATTCACAAATGCTTGGCTCCAGCCGTTGCTTATTGCAGACAGAATAATTCAAATTTACCCATATTTGGATGATTGCTGGATTCAGGCAGACAGTCAGGAACAGCTGTTGCAGCACCTGACATTTGTAAAGAATCTTCTAACTTCCTTGGGGTACACTGTCAACGAAAATAAATCAAAACTAGTCCCCAGTCAAAAGATTGTATTCCTGGGAGCAAGCTTGGACACAGCATCCCAGATGGCATTCCTTACTCCAGAAAAACAAGCCTATCTGACAGGCTACCTCACTCAAATGGCCACCAGAACCCAGCTATCCACAAGGAAAATCCTGCAGGCCCTAGGGTTGATGGCCTCTTGCATCCTACTAATTGCATATGCCAAACTGTATATGAGGAAACTTCAGTGGTACTTAAAAGTCTTTGGTGCTAACATTCTCAAGACCTAGAAGATGTCATACCTATCATACCTTGCCTAAGGACAAAGTTATTTTTGTGGGCAGCAGCATGCAACCACAACAAGGGATTTCCCTTTACTCAACCCCATGCCGCCAAGACCCTAACCACAGACACATCAGACTGTGCCTGGGGGGCACACCTGGACGACAAGTGTATTCAGGGCCACTGGAGCCCAAGTCAATCTCATCTGCACATCAACCAAAAAGAGGTGCTAGCTGTTCAGCATGCTCTGACAGCTTTCAGGTCCCTACTCTCACCAGGACCCCTGCTGATAAAAACAGACAACACCACAATTATGTGGTACATCAACAAGCAGGGGGGAACACACACTAACCCACTCAGCAAGCTAGCCATGGCTCTGTGGAACACTGCCTTAGACAAGCAGATCCATCTGCAAGCTCAATTCCTACCAGGCAAACAAAACTCTCTGGTAGACGACTTAAGTAGAAATCTCTTACACCCACACGAGTGGCAATTAGACATGAGCACCTTCAGTATTCAAATCCAGAAATGGAGGACTCCAGAGGTGGACCTCTTTGCCTCCCCTGAAATCACCAGCTCAGCACATTCTGCACCGGGACACCTCAGAGCAGAGCCCGGAAAGTGGATACCCTATCCTTCAAGTGGGAAAACCTCTCAATATATGCATTCCCCCTCTGCCTCATCTCTCAAAAATATTACTCAAGATAAGACAGGACAAACCAAGAACAATCCTGATTGCCCCAGACTGGCCACGCCAGCACTGGTACCCACTACTGCACAGCCTGTCACCGGTGCCACCCTGGCACCTACCCCAGATCCCAACCCTCCTCACTCAGCAGGGGGGACAGATCTTGCATCCACAATTGCAAACCATGTATCTTGCAGCCTGGCTTATTCCTTAAATTCTCCCCCAGTGACCAGCCTATGCAAGCAGGTACTGGACGTCATTCTTGAAGCCAGAAGACCCAGTACAAGGAAGTCCTGTGCTGATAAGTGTATTGTTTCTGGACTCAGTCTAAAGGAGGGGACACAGCACTGCCCTCCTTACCTCTAATCCTGGATTACCTAGCAGACCTGCTCCACAGAGGCATTATCCTTCTCCTCCATTAAGATCCATGCCTCTGCCATTTCGGCTCATTACCAACACTGAGCCACCTCTATTCTCTCACTCTCTTATCAAACAGTTCCTGAGAGGGGCAAACAACTTAAGGCCACCAAGGAGAGCACCCACTCCTGCTTGGGACCTTAACTTTGTACTGGAAAAGCTCGTGCTACCCCCCTTTGAGCCTGCAGCGTCAGCAGAGTTAAAATTCATCTCTTGGAAAACAGCCTTGTTTCTGGCCAATATTTCAGATAGAAGAGTCTCTGAGCTACAAGCACGTATGGCTGTAGAGCCCTTCATTATTTTCCATGCTGACAAGGTTTCCCTCAGGACTAACCCTTCCTTTATGCCTAAAGTGGTGTCTAGTGTGGCTCTCGACCAATATATTAATTTGCCAGCCTTCTTCCCTAATCCTCAAAATAAAGGGGAAAGGATCCTGCACTCCTTGGACATGCACAGACAGCTTGGATTTTAACTTGATAGGACTAAGCCCTTCAAGAAATCTGACCAGTTACTAGTCAGCTTTGCACCGGGGCAGAGGGCAAGGCCATTTCTAAACAAACAATCTCCAAATGGATAGCACATTGCATCCATTTGTGCTTCAAGCACTATGGGAAATCAACCCCTCAGGGGGTCAGAACACATTCCACTAGGGCAACTTCTACCTCTACAGCATTCCTCAGGGGAGTCCCTACCAGGGACATCCTGGAAGCTGCTACCTGGAGTTCTGTACCCACCTTCACCAAGCATTACCACCTACCTATCTTTTCCAAATCCAGGGCGGTTTTGCAACAGCAGCCCTGCAGGGCATACTAGCCAGCCCCAACTCTTCTTGACTGCCTTCACCCTTTATTCAGCTTTGGGAATCAACCCAAATGTGATGACTGCAACAGTGAAACACAAAGAACATAGTACAGTTGTGTACACTTACCATAAATGTAGATGTTCGACTGTATTCACTGTTGCAGTCCTGGTTTCCCTCCCTCAAGCCCCCTTGTCTATTCTCTCTCTCTCTCCTCTCTATGTCTATTACTCACCCCCTTAGGGGGTATTGGTATTGGTATTTAATTTTTACTGGTGGTGTTTTTTCCCCACCATAACTTAGCTCCCTACTGGGGGGGGGCTCCTGATATTTCGGGCAAGAAAAACTGATGCAGTGGTGTCGGCTGCCTGTTTTTATACCCCTGACATCCTGATGTCAGTCCTGGAGTAACAGCAACCGACGCAGAAATACTAAGTCCCTGGTATTCAGGCCGACTAAGGGCTACCTGCAGGCAGATAACCCAAGTGTGATGACTGCAACAGTGAATACACTCGGAACATCTGCATTTATGGTAAGTGTACACAACTGTACTTTTTTTGCAATGTCACTGTTGTCCCATATTTTTTCCACTGTTTGATGACTGTCTTCTCTGTGTTTCATGGTATATTCAATGCTGTGGAAATTTTTTTGTACCCTTCTCCTGACTGATACCTTTCAACAATGACATCCCTTTGATGCTGTGTAAGCTCTCTGCGAACCATGGATGTTAAGTTGTCCATCTCGCCTTCATTCTTGCTGGATGGGGTTAGGAGCCGACCTCGGCTCCGACTCGGCCACTCTAAAAGCTCGAGAGTTGGTTCCACCGGCTCGAGGCTCCCCTTATATCCCACAATGCTAGGCGGTATTACCTCAGATCTCGTTTGCCGCTACAGCTATCGAGACGTGTTGCTTCAACCGGCTTCAGGTGAGTGTAGAAAATAGTTTAAAAAAGTTACAAAACCCCTTTAAATTAGTTTTCCTTACAGTATCCCCTTATTTTAAAGGATTTTTATTCCTTCTTCCTTGTTCTTTCCCCTTTTTTTACCACAAGAACTTATAGTTCTTCCCTTAGGCCTTTCGGGTCCTCCCATCTCCCCTTAGAGTGTATGTGTTTTTTTGTAGGGACTTTTATAAAATTTAAAACTATCTAAATTTATTTAGTTTAAGTTAGTTTTATTTAGTGTATAGTGTAATCGGTGTGTTTGTGCTTGTGTGTGGTTACACTTGTTCCTTGATATGTCCAAGGATTCAAAGGTCTCAGGCTTCAAGAAGTGTGACTCGTGCTGTCAGAAAATGTCTCTGACAGACGGTCACACTTCTTGTGTACTGCCTGGGACCTTTACACCTGCAGGACTCTTGTGCTGTATGCCATGGCTTCAGCCCTAGAGTCCTGCAGGAAAGAAAGAACAAGCTTATTTTACGGGCTTGTTAAAGCCTGAGGGTCCCCGACTGCATCTTCGGGCAAACCCTCTAAGGCTTCTAGGTCTTCGGCTCCAGGTACTGAGTCTGCACCTAAGACTTCTAAGTCTACTCCTGCATCGGCTCGGCTGGAGCCGATGAGACTCTAACTTCCACTGGTGGTTCCTCGGCTCCGGCCGAGCCGAGGTTTTGAAATGCTACGTCGGCTCGATCAGGCTTCGGAGCCGACATCTAGAAGAGGTCAAGGTCACCGTCCCTCGGCTCCGTTCATTCGGCTCCAGCTTCTCCCCTGCTGTCTGAACGGAGCCATAGATCGCACTCCTCTAGGTCTTCGAGGCTTTCGGACCATGACCTTCAGAGGGTAGTGAGTCGACTTCTTAAGTCCGAGGCACTGGCCCAGATGCTTCAGAGCCCGACTCATCAGTCGATGCTCAACCCTATTTCTCAGAATATTCCTCCTCCGACTCCTTTGAGCTCGGAGCCGGGGCGTTTCGGACCCGAGACTGTGATACCGTCGGAGCCGATACAATTGTCTTCGGCTCCGTTGTCGGCTCCGATTTCTTCCTTGGAAGAATCTCGGCGCCGGACTTCCCTCGTCGGCTCCGAGGGGGTGAGTGGCATCGGACCCTTGTCCGACCCCACTCTCCCTCTCAGTGCTTCGGCGCTGGTGAGTTCGGCTCCGACATCGGCCTCGGAGCCATCGCTGTCGGTGCCGAGGGAGGTTTTCAGCTCGGGCGGGGACCTCTGGCTCTGCCTGACAGAGGTGCGTTCGAGGTCATGCGGAGTGTGTTGGAACCTGGTTCAACTCCACAGTCGGCTCCGTCCGCCCCTCCCTCTTCGGTGCCTCATGTTATGTCTACTCACTCCCTCATCCCAGACCGCAGAGAGCCAGCTCCTCAAGAATCCCCTGTGGGGATCTCATCCTCTTCGAGGCCTCTCCTGAATTGGCAGGGGAGCCCCCTACGAAGAGAAAGTGTAAGAGGACGCACATAGACTCACCCGAGTCTGTCACCTCTGACACAGATTTAGAGGATTCGAGGGTTCC
Source organism: Protopterus annectens (assembly GCF_019279795.1). Lineage (NCBI taxonomy): Eukaryota > Metazoa > Chordata > Ceratodontiformes > Protopteridae > Protopterus > Protopterus annectens. The sequence continues at coordinate 1,225,464,426 of NC_056725.1, forward strand.
CCATTCCTTCTGAAGATGTCTCCTTTGCAGACATTCTAGAGATCCTGAAACAGAGGAGAAATTGGCCAGCCCTTAACCCTTCGGAGGATGAATCTGTGTATCTTGAGGCGTTGGCTCTCGCCCTTCCACCTCCTGGGTGTTCCTACCCTTTGATCCCCTCATGCAGGTGGTAGCTAAAAAGGCTTGGACGGCTCCTGACTCTGTGGACCCCACCCCCAGGAGACCTTCAAAGTTTATCACAGCACCAGCAGATAAACAATTTCTCACTAAGGGAGTTTCTGTGGATGCTATGGTGGTAGCTGCCGCCACTAAGAAGGAGCTAGCTGATCCTTCGGTGCCTGTCCATCCTCCTAACAAGGAATCTAGGTCTATGGACAGGTACGGGAAGCGGATGTTTTCGTCAGCGACCTTTGCTATGCGTTCGCTGAACTACCTCTGCCATTTCACTCGTCTTCAAAGAGACTTGATCAAGGAAGCAAGTGAGATGTTGAAGGACCCTACAGCTGCGGGTTTTCAGGACAAGATGAACGCTCAGCTGGTTACCCTAAACTCTATAGCTAACTCCTCCATGTGCCTCCTTTCATATGCGGCTGATGGAGCGAGCAGAGCTGCAGGGACAGGTGTGGCCTTACGCCGGCATGCCTGGATGCGGCTATGCAATTTTGCGGACCCCTTTAAAACGTCTTTCACTAATTCCCCGTTTGATGGATCATCCCTTTTTGGTCCTCAAATGAAAGAAACCTTGACAAGGTGCGAGACAGATGGCAAAACTCTTTCTGCCGTCGGAGTCCGTTTTTCTACTCCTTCTAGACCTTACCCCAAAGGCCAGAAAAGTGGAAAGATGTGGTTCCAAACAATCTCAAGGGACTTTGCCTGACGACAGAGTCAGTTCCCCTCTAGAGGCAGAGAGGGGAACAATAATGGTAGACGTCGCCCTAGAGGCAGGGGGGGTCCGCAGAACCAGGGCAATCGAGAAACCTTTTCCGATAAGCCCTTCCAGCACCCCTGAGGTGTTGCCCGACTGTCCACCTTCGAGGCAGTCGGGGAAGATTATCACTGTACCCAGAAGCCTGGCGATCCCTAACTCAAGACAAGTGGGTACAGTCCATCATTTCGAAGGCTATTCCATTCCGTTCTTTCGCATTCCAAATCAATCAAAAATCCCTTCCAGATGTTCCACCCGCTCAAAGGGATCAAGCAGCGTTGGAAATATCAAAGTTGCTTGCAAAAGAGCCATTCAGCCAGTGCCAGCAGACCAGCAAGGATCCGGAATCTACTCCAAGTTCTTTTTGGTTCCAAAGAAAACAGGGGACTGGAGACCCATTTTGGATCTCAGTATCTTGAACAAGTCTGTCAAGAAAACAAGATTTCGGATGGTCACGCTACAATCCATCCTACCCCTATTGGGAAAGGAAAACTGGATGTGCTCTATAGACCTCCAGGATGCGTACTATCATATAAAAATGAACAGACGCTCCAGGAGATTCCTCCGCTTCAGGCTGGGAACCAGTCACTTTCAATTCAGAGGCCTGCCCTTTGGACTCACCACTGCCCCGGTGTTTACCAAATGCATGGCAGTGGTAGCTTCTCACCTGAGACGTCAAAGATTCCAGGTGTTTCCTTACTTAGACGACTGGCTCCTCACAGCTCCTACCAAGCATCTTCTTCTACTTGCCAGAGACTACACCTTTCGCATTTTTCAAAAGTTAGGTATCTCAATAAATTGCGAAAAGTCTGTTTTGTCGCCTTGTCATGCTATTACCTTCATAGGCGCAAATCTAGACACAGTCAACATGTCTGCGAGACTCACAGACCAAAGAATAGCAGACATACACAAACTGGTCCCCCTTCTCTTCCACAGCAACAGAGTCAAAGTCAGATTAGTTCTAAAAGTACTGGGGATTATGGCGGCTGCTATCCCTCTACTTCTATTAGCCAGATTTCACATGAGAATCCTTCAATGGATGCTCTTCACACAATGGTCATACCAACAACTTCCGATGTCCCACACCATTGTGATTACGCAAGCATGCAAGAATCATCTTCTTTGGTGGATTTCTTCCCCCCAGCTCTTCCTAGGAAGACCCTTTGTCCTTCCTCCGGTTGCTACTCTGACAACGGACGCCTCCCTGATCGGGTGGGGGGGGCATTATCAGGGCAGAACAGTCCAGGGCATTTGGCAACCAGTCGAACGCCACTTGCATATAAATGTTCTAGAGATGAGAGCAGTGCTTCTAGCATTGCAAGCCCTTCAAGACTCTCTTCCCTTGGGAACGATAGCAATTCAGATGGACAACATGTCTGTAGTGTGGTATATCAACAAACAAGGCGGAACCAGGTCCTACCCCCTATGTCGAGAAGCACTCAGACTGTGGCAATGGGCGATTTCTTCTCAGCGGTTTCTGATAGCAACGCACATCCCCGGGAAGTCCAATCTTATCGCGGACAAGTTGAGCAGAGCTATCCTCATGCCTCACGAGTGGTCTCTGAAAGATTCTATCTTGGAGAAAATTTTTCTCAAGTGGGGTCAGCCTTGCTGCGTCCTTTTTGCTACTCCCCAAAACAGCAAGTGCAAAGATTATTTCACCCTCTTCCCCTTACCAGGCCAGCCCAGCAGAGACGCTCTAGTCCAAGTTTGGCCCCGGGGACTTCTGTATGCATTCCCTCCCTTCCCACTAATCTCTCGAGTGATACAGAAAGCTGTCGCTCAGAAGGCCTCATTGATCCTCATTGCTCCTTACTGGCCTCGACAGGTTTGGTTCCCCTTTCTACATCAATTTCTGTTGGAGCAACCCTGGCATCTGGACCTAGTTCCAGATCTTTTGATCCATCAGTCGGGTCAGTTACATCGCTCCTTCCCCTCTCTGAACCTCACTGCTTGGTTCCTCCAGTTCCAACCTTAGCCAGGCTTCCTCAAATATCTCACTCTGTTCGAGATATTTTGATAGCTTCCCATAAATCTTCCACTCGGAGGATTTATCTTAGTAAGTGGAAACGTTTCGCCTATTGGACTCAAGGAAGGGACATAGATCCTTTCACTGCTCCCATCCAAATAGTCCTTGATTTTCTAGCTGAACTTTTCCATGCAGGTTCTTCTCCTTCTACTCTTAAAGTTCAATTGGCAGCTATATCTAACTTTCATGTGGGCATCTCCGATTCTGCCATCATGTCTCACAAGCTTTGCACAGCTTTCTTGAAGGGAGTTTTTCTTCTTAGACCTCCTATAAGAAATCCTCCTCCCTCTTGGGACCTTAATTTAGTTCTCACATCTTTAATTCTTCCCCCTTTTGAACCTGCAGCTTCCTGTTCAATGAAATTGCTATCCTGGAAGACTCTATTTCTGGTAGCCATTACTTCATCTAGAAGGGTCTCAGAGCTTCATGCATTCAGCAGTCGACCACCGTATCTATTGTTTCATAAGGATAGGGTATCCTTACGGACCAATCCATCCTTTTTACCTAAAGTAGCCTCTGCGGCAAATCTAAATCAAAACATTGACCTCCCTGTGTTTTTTCCTAACTTTTCTAACAGGTCTGAACAAAAATTGCATTGGCTAGATGTCCATCGTCAATTAAGGTATTATTTGGATAGGACCAAACAGATCAGAAAAACTGACCAGTTGTTTGTCTCTTATGCAGAAGGCAGAAAGGGCCTTTCAGCTTCAAGGTATCACTCTCCAGATGGCTAACATCCCTGATTTCCTTTGTGTATGAAATTAGACACCAAACCAAAGGCCCATTCGACTAGAGCTTTGGCTACTTCTATAGCTTTCCAAGACAGGCTGCCTATTGATACCATTTGTGCAGCAGCTACATGGGCTACTCCTCACACTTTCATTTCTCATTATAAGTTGGATTTAGCTTCTAGACATAGAGCTAATTTTGGTTCCACTGTACTCAAGAGTCTGTTCCGATAGGCCACCCGGGACAAGGTGCTAGGGACGCGGTCCCATCCAGCAAGAATGAAGGCGAGATGGACAACTTAACATATAGAAGTTATGTTCTTACCATAACGTTCCATGTTAGTTGTCTTCTTCTCGCCTTCTTTCTTGCGTCCCACCCTCCTTCCCCCTAGCCTGGACAGACCTAGAGGAGTTTGATTGTGACCTCTCTTTCTACCACCTCTATTGTATATAGGTATATGCTATACTGTGCATATATTCCTTCATCAGGTTTTCAGGTCACCTTCTTCCCTTCCTTTTATAGAGGTGGGTTTTCCCTTTTCCAGTAGTTCTGGAGTTATTATTGGCTGGGCCTAGCTTACAAACGAGATCTGAGGTAATACCGCCTAGCATTGTGGGATATAAGGGGAGCCTCGAGCTGGTGGAACCAACTCTCGAGCTTTTAGAGTGGCCGAGTCGGAGCCGAGGCCGGCTCCGAACCCCATCCAGCAAGAAAGAAGGCGAGAAGAAGACCGCTAACATGGAACGTTATGGTAAGAACATAACTTCTATTTTTTGTTGTAGCAGGCAACTGAGTAAATGCCAGGAAAATCCTACTAGGACAGCTGAACTTTATTTGGGGTTAATCAGAGTCTCTTTATTTGCTGGCAGAAGAAGACTGAATGCTATAATTAAATCAGAAGCTGCTTCAACAAATTATTAGTTTAAAGGAGTGCACACTTATACATCCAGCTTATTTTACGTTTTTTATTTTTTATATTTTTCCCCCTAACAGATTTGTTTGTTTTTCAATTGAATTGTACAGTTTATAGGTCACATCAAAGGTGGGAAAAGTTTTGAAATGATTTATTGTGGTCTCATTTTTTTGTATCACAAAAACCTGGCATTTTAACAGGGGTCTATACACTTTTTATAGCCACTGTGTGTGTATATATGTTTGTGTTTGTGTGTGTGTGTGTGTGTGTGTGTGTGTGTGTGTGTGTGTGTGTGTGCGCGCGCACATAGCTATATATATATATATATATATATATATATAGATATAGATATAGATATATATATAGATATAGATATAGGTTTGCCATCAAAATGTGGAAAGACACTTACCAAAACTGGAATGGATGAATGTGTTTTTTCCAGTTTCCATAATGTCATTCTACATATGTTCGAATGCACATTAGCGAATGGTAGTGTACATTCGATAATGTGCATTCGATGTTTTCTTGACACCTCGCACTACAGTGGGGACTGGAAAATTTACCCTCTTCCTCACTGTAGTGCGATTTTGGAGTTGGCATATATAATTTGCAGGGGGTGTGGGGAGTGCAGGGGGTTTGCCCCCATGCAAAACTGTAAAAACTTGTTGTGCAGGCATACAAATCGTGCGGCAACTTCAGGACAAATTACAGTACTCTAAATGAACTTTGCAATTCACCTTTAAGAATGTTAGTAGAACCAGGAAGTCTAGTCAACACTGAAAGAACACATAAATGCTTCAACGTACCTCTTTGGGTTTATCAACGGAAACGAACAGTTGGACAGAGAAAACAAGGCATTTGGTTATGTAAGTTGTTGGCAATTCTGAAATTGACGTTATTTGTTGATATTTTGATAGGAAATTATTTTTATTGTCAACATTTTGATGGTAAATCATAAATAAATAAGTAAATACACACACACACACACACACACACACACACACACACACAGTGTGGTGTGTTTTACTGTTAGACATAGAATTAAGATATAAATTATTCTTGTTATTCGGTTCTTTTCTTAACATGTTTATTGAATTATCATTTAAGACATAGACAAGCATGCATTTATGTAAAAAAAAAAAAAAAAACATGTTTAACAAATTTACAATTACAAACATTATAAATCACATAGATTCTTTTATACAGTGTCATCAATTCAGCATTACATAGATTGCTGAATTCCTGCCCTCCCTTAAACCTCACTCTTCTTTCAAAATATTATTCTGTATTTATTGTTCCTATAATTTCCATTTTTTTTTTCATTATAGTTTGGTCCTACTCTTATCTAACGATCCCAATACCAGTTCTTTTATCTCAGTTGCAATATTCACTACTTTGAATATAATTGGTTTAGACTTTTATTTCCATTTTCTAATAATTGCGTTTTAGGCAGCCACCACAATTAAACTTAGTATGTCTTGGTAATTCATATCCTGTACCAGAATTGAACTTAACAAGGCCTTACTATGTCTAGGTAATTCAGATCCTGTATTCAAGCTCAAAAAATAATTTCCTTAATTACATTTGCTATCCCAGTATTTCTGACAGTGTACTCTGTATGGAATTTTTAAAATCTACCAACTCATTGCACTATCAATGCATATGTTTATAGTAACTTCTTTCTTCCTCATCACACATTCAACATTTGCCATCTACCCGAGAAAACATTCTTTAGAGCCTGCTTGGAGTTTAAAATACCTGTGCAAACAATTCTAAGCAAAAATCCTTAATCTTCTAGACATTGTTGCGTATTTGGGAGTCATATATGCACAAGCCAGTGCATTTCTTTGTGCCGGTCCCAAGCCCGGATAAATGGGGAGGGTTGTGTCAGGAAGGGCATCCGGCGTAAAACTTTGCTAAAACATTTTATGCAGTCACCAAGAAAAATTTTTATACCGGATCGGTCGAGGCCCGGGTTAACAATGACCGCTACCAGTACTGTTAGCCTACAGGGTGCTGGCGGAAATTGGGCTACTGTTGGCCGAAGGAGGAGAAGAGGCAGAAGACATGGCCGAAGGCAGGAGGAGAGGAGAAAGGCTAGGACTGTGGTAGTGAGGGTCGGAACTTTGAATGTTGGCAGTATGACTGGTATACGGAGAGAGCTAGCTGATATGATGGACAGAAGGAAGGTTGGTATATTGTGTGTGCAAGAGACCAGATGGAAGGGGAGTAAGGCTAGGTGTATCGGAGGTGGGTTCAAATTGTTTTATCCTGGTGTGGATGGGGGGAGAAATGGCGTAGGAGTTATTCTGAAGGAACAGTATGATGAGAGTGTTTTGGAGGTGAAAAGAGTGTCGGATAGAGTGATGTTTATGAAGCTGGAAATTGATAGTGTAATGATGAATGTTGTTAGTGCGCATGCTCCACAAGTTGGGTGTGCAATGGATGAGAAAGAAAAATTTTGGAGTGAATTGGATGAAGTGGTGATGACTGTACCCAAGGGTGAGAGAGTGGTGATTGGAGCAGATTTCAATGGGCATGTTGGTGAAGGGAACAGAGGGGATGAGGAAGTGATGGGTAGGTATGGTGTTAAACAAAGGAATGCAGAAGGTCAGATGGTAGTGGATTTTGCGAAAAGGATGGACATGGCTGTGGTGAATATGTATTTTAACAAGAGGGAGGAGCGTAGGGTGACATACAAGAGTGGAGGAAGATGCACACAGGTGGATTATATCTTATGTAGGAGGGCCAGTTTGAAGGAGATTGGAGACTGTAAAGTTGTGACCGGAGAAAGTGTCGTTAGGCAGCATAGGATAGTGGTTTGTAGGATGATGTTGGTTATCAAGAAGAGGTGGAGGAGTGTGAGGGCAGCACCAAGGATCAAGTGGTGGAAATTGAAAAAGGGTAATTGTGAGGTGGAGTTCAGAGATGAGTTAAGGCAGGCACTGGGTGGCAGTGAAGAGTTACCAAATAGCTGGGTAACTACAGCAGAGCTAGTAAGGGAGACGGCTAGAAAGGTGCTTGGTATCACATATGGACAGAGGAAGGACGACAAGGAGACATGGTGGTGGAATGAGGAAGTACAGGAGAGTATACAGAGAAAGACGTTGGCAAAGAAGAAGTGGGATTGTCAGAGAGATGAAGAAAGTAGACAGGAGTATAAGGAGATGAGGTGCATGGCAAAGAGAGAGGTGGCGAAGGCTAAGGATAAGGCATATGAAGAGTTGTATGAAAGGTTGGACACTAAGGAGGGAGAAAAGGACCTGTACCAATTGGCTAGACAGAGGGACCGAGCTAGGAAAGATGTGCAGCAGGTAAAGGTGATAAAGGATAATGAGGGAAACTTACTCACAAACGAGGAGTGTGTGTTGAGGGGTTGATGAATGAAGAGAATGAGAGGGAGAGAAGGTTGGATGATGTAGGGATAGTAAATCATGAAGTACAATGAATTAGCAAGGAGGAAGTAAGGATAGCTATGAAGAGAATGAAGAATGGAAAGGCTGTTGGCCCAGATGACATACCTGTGGATGCATGGAGGTGTTTAGGTGAAATGGCAGTGGAGTTTTTAACCAGTTTGTTTAATGAAATCTTGGAAAGTGAGAGGATGCCTGAAAGTGAGAGGATGCCTGAGGAATGGAGAAAAAGTGTTTTGGTACCGATTTTTAAGAATAAGGGTGATGTGCAGAGCTGTAGTAACTACAGAGGAATAAAATTGATCAGTTATAGCATGAAGTTATGGGAAAGAGTAGTGGAAGCAAGGTTAAGAAGGGACGTGATGATTAGTGATCAGCAGTATAGTTTCATGCCAGGAAAGAGCACTACAGATGCGATCTTTGCTCTGAGAGTGTTGATGGAGAAGTACAGAGAATGTCGGAAGGAGTTGCATTGTGTTTTTGTAGACTTAGAGAAAGCATATGACAGGATGCCTAGAGAGGAGTTGTGGTATTGCATGAGGAAGTCAGGAGTGTCAGAAAAGTATGTAAGAGTGGTACAGGATATGTACGAGGGTAGTGTGACAGTGGTGAGGTCTGCGGTGGGAGTGACGGATGCGTTTATGGTGGAGGTGGGGTTACATCAAGGATCAGCTCTGAGCCCTTTCTTATTTGCAGTGGTGATGGACAGGTTGACAGACGAGATCAGACAGGAGTCCCAGTGGACTATGATGTTTGCAGATGACATTGTGATCTGTAGTGAGAGTAGGGAACAGGTGGAGGAGACCCTGGAGAGGTGGAGATATGCTCTAGAGAGAAGAGGAATGAAAGTCAGCAGGACTAAGACAGAATATATGTGTGTGAATGAGAGGGAGGATAGAGGAATGGTGAGGATGCAAGGAGTAGAGGTGGCGAAGGTGGATGAGTTTAAATTCTTGGGGTCAATAGTTCAGAGTAATGGTGAGTGTGGAAGAGAGGTGAAGAAGAGAGTACAGGCAGGATGGAGTGGATGGAGAAGAGTGTCAGGAGTGATTTGTGACAGACGAGTACCAGTAAGAGTGAAAGAGAAGGTCTACAAGTGGGTAGTGAGACCAGCTATGTTATATGGGTTGGAGACAGTGGCATTGACAAAAAGGCAGGAGTTTGAGCTGGATGTGGTAGAATTAAAGATGTTAAGATTTGCACTGGGTGTGACGAGGGTGGATAGGATTAGGAATAAGTATATTAGAGGGTCATCCCAGGTTGGAAGGTTTGGAGACAAAGCCAGAGAGGCACGATTACGTTGGTTTGGACATGTGCTGAGGAGGGATGCTGAGTATATTGGGAAAGAGATGCTAAGGATGAAGCTACCAGGTAACAGGAAAAGAGGAAGGCCTAAGATAAGGTTTATGGATGTGCTGAGAGAGGACATGCAGGTGGTTGGTGTGACAGAGCAAGATGCAGAGGACAGGAAGAAATGGAAACAGGTGATCTGCTGTGGCGACCCCTAATGGGAACAGCCGAAAGAAGAAGATGATGATGATGATATACTGTATGTCCTGCCATTGTTTCCTTGAGAATTGCTTATCTAGTCTCTTTCCAATCTTTTCTAACCTCCTCTGATTGATTCCTACAGTTATTTTAAAGTAGTTCATATGCCCTACTAGTTATCCCTTTTTAACAGCAGCTTCTGTTCCATTTTCAACTAAAAACTCTACTGGAGTGGATCTTTCACTTCGGAGTCCCCACTCCATTTCTCTTTGCCTATGCTCTGATATCAGTCCATGATAAGGAAGGCAGTCCCTACTCTGCAGTCTAAATGTCTTTTTGGCCTCTTCCCATTCTGTTACCTTTCTCTCTCTAGCTTTTTGTTCCCAGTACCTTGATTCCTTTTCCATCTTTCTCCAGTAAATTCCAGCCTATTATATGGGTCCCTATTAAATTGCCGAACATTTCAAAGTTCTAACGTCATATGGTCGACACCATATGATTGAACTTTGAAAAGTTCGAAGATGAAAGGCAATGGCTCCGTACGTGCAAAACTGGAAAATTTCCCTTTTCTGTACTGAAGTGCAGACTCTGATTTGGTATATTTAAGTAGGGGGGTGGGGGGGTGCATGGAGGGGCTTGCCCTTTTTTATTATATATTCGAGGTTTCATGTTTTGCTCATATGTTGTCGAACATATGAGGTTTTAAATTTTGAAGCTTCGAATATATAATATAGACCCTATTATCTGTACCATTAATTGCAGTCATTGCTTTTGGCAGATTCTCCTTTCTCCATTCTTCTGTTGTTTAGTTCTAAAATACTTTCTGCTACATTATGAATATAATATAATATATGGCTGTTATGGGTCCCTGTCACTTTGTCGATCAAACTGTTTGTCAAATACCTCTTTGTCGAACTTTATTTA